>NC_057803.1:26464913-26483478 GCF_018294505.1 Triticum aestivum | reverse complement strand
GGGGGGGGTGACGTAGGCGAGCCCGCGCCCTGGGGCTTGCGGCGGCAGCAGCGCGGGCCTTGGGCACTGCCCATTGTCCGGCTCGCTTGGTGCTGCTACTGCTATGCGTTTGCCTGTGTTCTGTTGTGCTTGTCCGCTTCATGTGTTGCTGCGTTGAGTGCATCGTGTGTCCGCCGCATGTCCGCTAAGCGGATAGATGACTCATACGAACAAAAAGTAAACAAAATCCGTGTCCATTTAGGTCCCTGCGTTCGAGTTGCTCTCAAGGACTTTGCCTCAAAAATAAAAATAAACCCCACTGTCAAGGATCGAAAATTCAGCAATGGCCAACATATTTGCATGTGGCCGTCAACCGTTTTTTTATTCTACCTTGCCCCCAAAATTCTCGGATAAAGTACTAGTCCGAAGAAAAAAGGCGCTAGTATGATACTGAAAAAGGACGGATGCAAGTTGCCAAGTGCCCAAGTTGACCATTATTGTACAAGGCCAACCAGCAAGGCATCATCAGCAGTGACGCCAGAGCCGCCTCCTTCTCCGCTGCTTCAGTTTTCTTGGAGCACATATACATACAGCATTGACTTGCTGAATGGTATAGATCAGTCAAAACCAGCTCAAATTAACTCGCGAGCACACACGACGAACCGAATATATCAGTCGTCGAAGCGTAAGCCAGTGTAAGCACACATGGAGCAGCAGAAGCAGGACGCCGCCGAGGACGTGGTCATTGTCGGCGCCGGCCTCGCCGGTGTCGGCGTCGCCCTGGGACTCCACAGGTACGCCGGCACACCAGTCACATCTCCACAGAGGCAGAGACGACTCACATGCTCTCTGAATTCGTCGTGAACGCTAGCCAGCTTCTTCATTTGTGTTGTGTACATGTGGCATGTCGGCTTCACTAAACAAGGGTCGCTGGATGAATGCAGGAAGGGCGTGCGGAGCGTGGTGCTGGAGTCGTCGCCGGCGCTCCGGACGTCCGGCTTCGCGTTCATGACATGGACCAACGCCTTCCGCGCGCTTGACGCCCTCGGCGTCGGCGACAAGATGAGGAGCCACCACCTGCAGGTGCAGGGGTACGTATACACTACAGCTCGATCTTGATCTGGATCTCCATCTTTTTCTGAAGCTTATCACGATCATACATATATCGAGTTAGCCGTGCTGACGGCGTACTGTTCATTTTTCTCCTCTCGAATGGATAGGGTGCGTGTCATGTCTCCGACTACCGGGCAAGTGGTGCGAGAGCTGGATCTCCGGGTGCAAGGAAAACTGTGAGATGTCCACTCCATTCACCATCGGATCAAACCCAAACTTGCTCCATTCTTGGGTGAATTCATCTGTTTGCTTCTTGATTAATGCAGGGGACCCCACGAAGCCCGGTGCGTGCAGCGGAACGTGCTGCTCCAGGCGCTGGAGGAAGAGCTTCCGGCAGGCACCATCCGCTACAACTCCAGGATCGTCTCCATCGACGACGACAAAGAAAAAGACGGCGGCGGCGATGCCAAGATCCTGCATCTCGCCGACGGCTCGACGCTCCGAGCAAAGGTGCTGATCGGCTGCGACGGGATCAACTCGGTGGTGGCCAGATGGCTGGGGCTCGCCAAGCCGCTCGACTCCGGGCGCAGGGCCACGCGGGGGCACGCCAAGTACTCCGACGGCCACGGGTTCCAGCCCAAGTTCATGCAGTTGAGCGGCAACGGCTTCCGTGCCGGCCTGGTGCCCTGCGGCGACACGGACGTGTACTGGTTCCTGACGTGGTCACCTTCCTGTCCGGACGGCAAGGAGGACGTCGACCAGAGCCCGGCGGAGATGAAGCAGTTCGTCCTGGCCAAGCTGCGGAGCATCATGGCACCAGACGAGGTTCTGGATGCGGTCGAGAGGAGCGAGATGAACGACGTCCTCGTGGCGCCGCTGCGGTACCGCCCGCCGCTGTCGCTCCTGTTCGGGAGCATCAGCAAGGGGAACGTGTGCGTCGCCGGCGACGCGCTCCACCCCACGACGCCGGACCTGGCGCAGGGCGCGTGCATCGCGCTGGAGGACGCGGTCGTCCTCGCGCGGTGCCTCGGCGACGCGATGGACGGAGATGAGACGATCGAGGCGGCTCTGCGCCGGTACGCCGGGATCCGGCGGTGGAGGAGCGCGCAGGTGATTGCGGCGTCCTACATGGTGGGGCGTGTGCAGCAGAGCGAGCACGCCGTGGTGAGATTTGCGCGCGACAGGCTGCTGTCAGGGGTGCTCGCCAAGGGGCTCCTCATGATGCCCGACTACGACTGTGGCACGCTTTGACTGCCAGTGCGAGGGGTCTCGTTCTGGCAGAAGCCATTTGTAACGCAGTCTCCTAAAATCTTAGTCGAACAAGTCTAAGTCGATTCTGTAGTCGTTTATATTCGTGAGATCCTATATTAAGATATATGTAAAAAAATCATTTTACATTTTATTCTTATAGAGGCGCATCTGCCTCCCGGGTCGCTCCTCCAGGCGACTTCGGAGGCCTTCCCAGCCGCCACTCGAGAGGCCACCCGATCCTCCCTTCCTCCCTCCCGCACCACAGGGGTGGCGGGGCCCCAACATGCATGGAGGTGCGGCCGATCTAGAAGCGGCGGCGATGGCTTCGACGGCGGCGGCGGTCGGCCCTGCCTCGGGCCACGGACGGCTGCTGCGGCGGCTGGCCTGGATCGGGCGGCGGCGCGATGCGGTCTTCAGCAGCATGTCATCTGGCTTTAGATCGGCGAAGGCGTCGAGGGCCTGGTGGACTGCTTGGCGGCACATGGCAGATCTGTTCTGGCCGGTGTAGCTAGTGGTGGTGGTCATCTTCTTCGTCGAAGGTGGCCGGCCAGAGGCTTGCTGATTTGATCTCGAGATCCATCATCCAGTCCCGGCTGCGAGTTGGGGAGACATGGTTGCCGGTGAAAACCGAGCCGACGACAGGCGATGGCGGCGTTCTACGCCGTTACCTTAATGAAGGCATCGTCGTGTAACTACTGTCGACCCACTCGTGCTCCTCCAGGGGAAACCCTAGGACCTGGTGTTCCAGATCGGACGATGGCGGCACTGCGGTGCCGTTTCTCTATTGGGAGCATCCTTTGTGGAGCGGCTTCGTCTTGCACGGAACTTCGGTGAAGATGTCAAGTCATGCCTGGCCGACAGGTGCTACGCTTTGTCATGCCTGGTCGGCAGGTGCTACGCACGACAGATCTTCCAAAGACTTCAAGCTGCGTCGGCTGGTGGTACTTGAGAGTATGGCGCTGAGGTGTATCAGTGGCGACCGCGACGTGCTCAGTTGTTTGCGCGCAGGGAGGAGGTGCCGTTGGGCGCCATGGTGGCGTCAACGATAGCTGGACCGAGTAAAGTTGATGTATCAGTACAATTCTGAAGATGGAGCGGTGGCAGTTGGCGGCGGCGGCCTATGAGAGCACGCCGGACCGGTGTGACCCATGCCCGGCAGGCGTCCTGGATGGGACCTCAGGTCTTAGATGTTAGGTTTGGCTGCGATGTCTGTTCGGTATTAGGCCCAGGCTATCTGCGCCCCTTCATCATCTGGATAGGTGTAGCGACAGTTTGTTGCTTAGACGACGCTTTAGTCTTACTATTGTATTATTTTGTAAGGTCGTGTGAGAATAATTAATAAAGTGACCGTATGCATCGGCCAGATGCAGAGGCCGGGGGTCAACCTCCTTTTAAAGAAAACATTTTGTTCTTATATGTTATGTCATTTGAATAAGACTTGAATGTTAGTGTTATACTTTGGCAATGCCAAATGACTCTAAAATGGTGTTTGAAATTCTCGGAACAATTCAAACACACGACTTTTGCAATGCGTCCTATATTGGCAGCGGGAGAAACTGAAGTGGACTGTACTCTTCTTATTGTTCGTTAGCTCGGAACAATACAAACACACGACTTTTGCAATGTGCCCTATATTGGCAGCGGGAGAAACGTACTCTTCTTATTGTTAGATAGCCCATCGTGTTCATAGGCAGCGTCTCTGTCATGTGGGCTGTGAGCTTGTCATGGAGGGAAGGAGATGGATGGCGACGAGAGCAAGAACAAGGTAGGATTTTTTTAACCTGGAGAACAAGGTAGTACTATTTGTAGAATATAAACGTCGGAGTTTTTTTTTCTTTTGTCGCTCCGCAACAACACATGGGTATTTCGAAACATGACAAATACATAAACCTGAAAAACATCAAAGTACGTGACCGGCGGCTTATTTAGTTAGATTAGCAGCGACCCGGTCCACCGCCAAGAGTAGGTAGCATCTCATCACACACCATACGCTGCTTACAGTGAGTGAGGTGCACATATGTCTCCCCTCCCTGGCCTAAGCTCCGACGTCAGACCAGGTGACCTTGAACTCCCCAATCGACTCCTTGAGCCCCAGCGCCTTCCAGACCGCCGGCGACCCGTCCACCGCGTTGTTCGGGCACGGGGGCTCGAAGTTGTGCTCCGCGTCGCACCCGTTCACCGAATCGCACTCGTCCACCACCTTGGCCAGCACCGACCGCCCGTTTCCGTTGATGCGGATCATCTTGTTGCACCTGCGCGTGCCGTCCAGGCGCAGCCACCCCGAGGACAACGCCACCACCCGCGCGGTGTCCGGGTGGAACTTGTTGTCGCAGAAGGACTTGCCTCCCCCGTCTCCTCCCGCCGCGAAGCTGTTCAGCGTGAGGATCGCCGGCGTCTTCGCGGACACCGGGGGCGAGCACTTGAACTGCGGGTAGCGGTGGCCGGAGACGCAGCAGTCGGAGCCGTGCTCCGGGTTGCACTTGCCGGCCTTGCCTTGGAGGAAGCCGGTGACGTGGCATTTCCCGCCGCCGCCGCCCCCCCTGCGCCGGGCCGCTTTGCATGCTTGTGCGTGAGGCTGATGGCCCCGGAGACGCCATGGACGTGGAGGAGGAGCGACAGGACCTGGAAGAGAGCAAGCACGGCCAGCAGCTTCCCGTTAGCCATGTTTGTCACTTGCCTGCAACCTATACGTCGTCTCTGACTCTGTGTGTGTGTGCAGGTACGCGTCGATCAACCTCCTTTATATAGAGCCCAATGAACAGCAACTGCTATGCATGTTGTTTTCACCGGGCGTGTTAATTCAGCCCGATTTCTTCGGTTTCGCAACCCCCAGCTGGTCGCTTGGTGTTACGCCTGTAAATTCGGGCGATTAAAATGCCGCGTGTCTATCACAGTTTTGTTTGCGAGCCAGCCGCCAGCCACCAACCTTTTTTTGCCGGAGAAGGCTAAAAATGTTTTGTTACCCACAAGGGTGCAGACATTTCTCAATATCCGAGCGAGTGAGATTCCAAGGTATATGCAGTTAACTAGGTTGAGACTGTTTGTATCTACTCCCTCTGTTTCCGAATTACTTGTTTTAGATTTATCTAAATACGGAGGTATGTAGCACTAAAATGAGTCTAGATACATCCGTATTTAGACAAATTCAAGACAAGTAATTCGGAACGGAGGGAATAGTGTTGTCGGTTCCTAGCTAAGTTGAGAGTATTTGTATCGAGTGTTGTCGTTTCCTACTATCTTGTATCTGGATGGAATATATGTTCACACTCATTTGTGGCGTTCCCCGAGTTCTCTGCAACTCCTCCGCAAATGCTATTTCTCGCCTGTGCTACTGGGCTGGCCAATACTGTTGCTGCACGTGAGTTATTTTCTATTTTTTTACAAAGATGCTAAAATACCTAAAAAAACAAAGTTACTTGCTTGGATGCAACCTGCATCATCAGCAGTGACGCCATTCTCCTCTTCTTCTTTTTCTTTTCTTCAAGCAAAGGATACCCTTTCTCCGATCTCATCTCATCTCATCTCATCGAGGCTCCCTCTTGCTGATCGAGGCTGCAGACATATTTTTATATATACACACACTCACCAGGCATGCTCGATTTGCTCACCGGTCAACGCCTTCCCAGTGCACCACTGTTCAGCTCAAGTCTCGCGAGCAAACCATAATCCGTCAGTCAGTCAGCCAGTCCCATCACACCATAAGCCATGGTAAACATGGTGGAGCAGCAGGACGCCGGCGAGGACATCGTCATCGCAGGCGCCGGCGTGGCAGGCCTCGCCGTCGCCCTGGGCCTCCACAGGTAAAGCAGAGCCTCCTCCTCCAGCCCGTACATACATACATATGTCTGCATCTCTGCATCCTGAATTGATCAGATGGGGATGATGAACCGCAGGAAAGGCGTTGGGTGCGTGGTGCTGGAGTCGTCGCCGGTGCTCCGGACTTCGCATGGACGAACGCCTTCCGCGCGCTTGATGCCCTTGGGGTAGGCGACACCATTAGGAGTAAACACCTGCAGATCCAACTTCTAATCACTCGACTTTTTGTAGTTGGATTTAATTAGTTAGATGTTTTCCTTCCGTAGGGCGTGTGTCATGTCTCCGACAACAGGGGACGTGGCGCGAGAGATTGATCTCCGGGTGCAAGGCAAATGGTGAGACACGGACCCATAATCTCTAATCTGAATTGCCGACTTGGTTCCAAGCCGTGGAATAGAGCTACTCTGTTCTTCGTGGACTAATCCTTGACGATGCAGCGGACCCCATGAAGCCCGGTGCGTGCAGCGTAACGTGCTGCTCCATGCACTGGAGGAAGAGCTTCCGCCAGGCACCATCCGCTACTCCTCCAAGATCGTCTCCATCGACGACCAAGACCATGGCTTCGAGCCCAAGATGCTGCAGTTCAGCGGCCAGGGTTTCCTCGCGGGCTTGGTCCCCTGCAACCGCACCGACGTCTCACATGGTCTCCTTCTCCTACTCCGGACAGTAAGGATGACGCCGAGCAGAACCCGGCGGAGATGAAGCAGTTCGTGCTGGCGAAGCTCAGAAGCATCAAGGCCCCCGCCGACGTGCTGGGAGCTGTTGAGAGGAGCGAGATGAACGACGTCCTCGTGGCGCCGCTGCGGTACCGTCCCCCGCTGTCGCTCCTGTTCGCCAGCATCAGCAAGAGGAACGTGTGCGTCGCCGGCGACGCGCTCCACCCGACGACGCCGGACCTGGCGCAGGGCGCGTGCGTCGTGCTGGAGGACGCGGTCGTCCTTGCGCGGTGCCTCGGCGACGCCATCGTCGGGAAGGAACGGGAGTCGGTCGAGGCGGCTCTGCGCCGGTACGCCGGGATCCGGCGATGGAGGAGCGCGCAGGTGATCGCGGCGTCCTATATGGTGGGGCTGGTGCAGCAGAGCGATCACGCCGTGGTGAGGTTTGCACGGGACAGGCTGCTGTCCGGGATGCTCGCCAAGGGGCTCCTCATGATGCCGGATTAGGACTGCGGCACGCTGTAACTTAATACAGTACACTTTTCCTTAATCCTGACCAAAGACATAGATTTGTCCCAGCTTTGATAGACAGCTATCGAAATAGTCTGTCTGCCGCATCTCTGGCCCTTCCCCTAAACTTGTTTTTGAACACATTACAATCAAAGATGTTCACATACACGCACGCAGTCGTCGGGATGAAACCATCGGAAGCAGCACACTTTGAAGCAGGCTGGCGGGTCCTCCTCCGTCATCGTTGCCCGACCCGGCGTCGGAGTTGTCGTCGTCGGGCTTGGGACGGCGGAACATGGAGACGTCGCGGCAGGGCTTCTCGGCGGCCGCCTAACGCTCGCGGATGATCCGCTCCGCCTCCTCCTGCCTCATGCGCAGTGCGGCCGCGGCCACCGAGGACGTGGGCTAGGGGCGAGGGTGGCGGTCGTTGGAGGCGTCATCGTAGGCGGCCGCGGCAATCTCGACGAGGGACCATTCCTCGCTGTACCTGGACATCTCCCTGTCGAGGCGACGGAGATGGCGCGTGGCCGTCTTCGACGTCGTCACGAAGTGCTCCAGGGCCTAGGCATACGTTAGGTTCGGGTCCGCCATGATGTGTGGCGGCGGAACCTTTGAGTCCGTGAACTTGGATCGGCGCGTGTCGTTGTGGCTTCCCGTCGGCGTTGTTGTCGGTCAGCGTACTCCTGCACCATCATGGTGCGCTGGGATGACGACAAGGAGCCGTCGCTGAGGAGGTAGTGCAGAATGCATCCGCACGCATTGGGCAGGGCGGCGGCGAGCAACGCTCCTCCTTCATGACACGCCAGGGGGGTGGCGAGAGCCACTACTCCTTGATGCGCCGGGGCGGCGGCGAGAGCCGCTCTTTCTTGACACGGCGTCCAATTTGTGAGCCGCGGCTATGGAGAGCGTGGAGTGGATGCCGGCTCCGACTTCACGGGGAGGAGCACCCCCAGTGGCGGAGCTGGGCCGTTGGTGTGGATGACGGAGCGATGGAGCATCAACTACATCTGCTCCCCGAACTCCGCGTTCATGCGGGCGTAGACCTGACCTGGCACCGCCGATGCGGACTACGGCGGTGGCGGCTGCTGGTTCTCCTCGTCACCGGAGGAGATGACGATCTCCGCCCGCGTCGAGTCGCTGCCAACCGACGAGAACGACAACCCCGGAGTTCGAGGGTGGCGTCTCCACGAGCCGCCAGATCCCGCCCCAGAACCGACTGGCAGTGCCGATGCCTAGGACTTGCCCATCGACGGAGATGTAAAGGGTGATGGACGGGAAGGATCGGAGGAGGAGGGTGCGATGTGGACGGCGCCGGAGCGCGGCTTAAATAGCTGCGGTGAGGCCATGTGAAGGGCCAATCAGCCGCTTCAGTGCGGCGCAGCGGGCGGTGTTGGTTCCTCGGGAACCTGCGTTTGCATTGAAGCGGCGGCTATCAGGAGGTCGCGTCGGTCAGCGCCGCCCTCCCTCCCTCCCTCCGATCACATCGCGGCATAAATGCCGGCCTCTGCTTGCTCTAGGACTGCACGAATGCGGCGGTAAGCGACACATGCATCGAAAGAAAAGCGTGGGAGAGGCGGTGACGGGTTTTTGATGGGGCAGGGCGGTCAGAAACGGGATTGAGAGCAGTCCGGACTCTCGAAAACCTCCCCCACTTTTGTCTTCGGTTTGCGGAAGTAATTGCGTTTGGACCATGCCGCGGACCGATACAGTACCACGTTGGATGACTTCTATAGTCCAAACAACACGGTCCAAACGATTACAGAAGGTGTACGGGTTGGCCTTGGATGCAGTAAGTTCCTCAACTTTGTCCTTTTTTTGTGAAAACTTCAGCTTTGTGTAGATACATGAATAGAGAACTGAATGGTTCACTCCGCGGCGGTGTGGCCCAATACGTACTACTTGCTCCGTTTTTAAATATAAATCTTAATTGAGATTTTAATATCAATTACATACATAATATGAACTACATACAGATACATACTGTATCCGTACATGTTTATAATAATCTATACTACTTATAAAAGAGCAAACATTATCTTCTCTAAGTGCACCCCACAAAACGTACACGGATACATTATCATCGCTTGATTAGTCACTCTAAACTCAATCTAATGGCTAGCCTTAACCTAATATATTCTCTGTGTGCACTTAGCAATTTACATTGACTGACCGTACTCCACCGCGAAGAAAAATATGGAAGTCCACGCCTGGCCAATTAAGAAACTATAATTAGGGACACATCCTATTAAGAAACTAATCACGGGCTCATCTAATTATTAGGAAACTAATCATAAAAGCATCCTATTATTAGGAAACTAATCACAGACGCATCCTATTATTAGGAAAATAATCACGCACGTCATATTAGAAAATTAATCACGGACACATCTAATTATTTGGAAACTAATCACAGACGCATCCTATTAGATAATGGATCACGAACGCATCTTGTAAGGGCATATTTATCCCTAAGGTGTTTTGGTGATTGATGACAACGCGTTTGCGGACTAATCGTGTGCCTTGAGTATCCCAGACATTTCATCACTAGGCACAAGACGGTTGTGTGCCCCTCGAAGACTGTTGAAGACAGCGTCATTTCTTCGTTTCTTTTTGATGAACTTGAGTCGTAGGAAAGCCGTACTATTAAGAGGGGGTCCGCGTTGGAAAGGTTTGGGTGGAATCATCACGTACACGTCTCCTTCTTGTCCCCTCCTTTTTCCCTTGGAGCTTCCTCCGTTTTCTCGCCTTCCTGGTTCTGGCTGCTGAGTTGGGTCGCGGTAGTACTGCTCCTGGGAAAGCGGTAGTACCGTAGGCATCAGCGGTAGTACCGCAGGTGCCCACGGTAGTACCGCTCCCCTGGAGCTGCACTACCGCTGCCCACTAGGCTAGTGCCGCTCCTTCGCGGTAGTAGGGGCGGATGTAATTTTTTACATCCGCACCTACCGCGGTAGTACCGCTTTCGCTCCATGGTAGTACCGCGCTATGCTGTCAGGCAGTAGTACCGCCCCTCGGCAGTACTACTGTGTCGGGTTTTTGCTTGTTCCGTTTCTTTGCGGAAGTAGGCACGGATGTTTCCTCCCCCCTGGCTAGAGGATTTCTGCCTTGCGGTAGTACCGCATGGAGGCGCGGTAGTACCGCGCTTGCGGAAGTACCGCCCTCAGCTCCTGCGCGTCAGATCTGACCTTGCTGTCGCTTGGGTTCCGGTAGTACCGCGGGCTAGTACGGTAGTACCGCTTGGTAACAAGCGGTAGCACTGCGTGGCCCTGCGGTAGTACCGCTGGCCTGGCGCGGTAGTACCGCTGGCCGCGGGCTGGTTGGTGGGTAACGGTCGGATCTTTGTCCTACACTATATAAGGGGTCCCCTTCTTCCCCGTTGACTCATCTCTTCCAACCCCAAGCTCCATTATTGCTCTAAGCTCCATTTTCACCCGATCTCACTCCCTAGCCAATCAAACTTGTTGATTTGTTCGGAAGTGGTTGAGAAGGCCTCGATCCACACTTCCACCAAGAGAAATTTGATTCCCCCACTAATCCCTTGCGGATCTTGTTACCCTTGGATGTTTGAGCATCCTAGACGGTTAAGGTCACCGCGAAGCCATAGTCCATTGTGGTGAAGCTTCGTGGTGTCGTTGGGAGCCTCCAATTGAGTTGTGGAGATTGCCCCAACCTTGTTTGTAAAGATTCGGTCACCGCCTCCAAGGGAACCAATAGTGGAATCACGGCATCTCGCATTGTGTGAGGGCGTGAGGAGAATACGGTGGCCCTAGTGGCTTCTTGGGGAGCATTATGCCTCCACACCACTCCAACGGAGACGTACTTCCTCTCAAAGGGAAGGAACTTCGGCAACACATCCTCGTCTCCACTGTCTCCACTCTTGGTTATCTCATGCCTTTACTTGTGCAAGCTTATTTGTTTCATATCATTTGCTTGCTTGTGTTCCTATCCTTATTGCATCATATAGGTTGCTCACCTAGTTTCATATCTAGACAACCTACTTTGATGCAAAGTTTAAATTGTTAAAGAAAAGCTAAAAATTGTTAGTTGCCTCACCCCCCTCTAGTCAACCATATCAATCCTTTCAATTTGTATCAGAGCCTCGTCTCTTTATTAAGGACTTTACCCTCCGAAGAGTATGGTTGATATCGTAGACGGTGTGGAGGAACACTCCGGTGTGAATCCGACCTCGTTTACGGGCGATGGGGGAACCTCGGTCTCTTGTGAGGAGTTCAATGTGGCCTTGGAGACATTAAAAACCTCCATGATGACCGAGGTTGAAAGCATGTTTACTAAATTCCTTGAGGGGCTTAAACTATCCACTACACCGTTGAAAGTGGGTGATCCCACCGACAAGGTGACGGATGCTATCTCCGATAAGGGGGAAGCTAGTAGTGAAAAGGCTCCTTCTTCTAGTGGTAAAAATGGCACCGGCATCTTTGCTCATGTGGAACCACCACTTGTTTATGGTGGACCAGTTCCTTCCACTCATTTGAATCATGCTGGTCCTCCCCCTAAGATTGTGAAAAATGAGGACTTTGATTCTTGGGTTTACCGCTTTAAACGTCATTTAAATCATGTGAACACTAACCTGTGGAGAATCATTGAAGAAGGTTTCTATCCGCATGATCCAAGCAACTTCACTCCTCGAGAAGCCGCGGATAATCAATTCAATGAGAATGCTCTCTTCATCATTCAAGATGCAATTCCACCCGAAGACCTACCTCATCTTCGGCCCTTCGCCTTGGCCAAAGACGCATGGCATTGTGTTGTCTCTCTCTACCGGGGAAGCGCAAGCATTCAACGCTCCAACTATGAAGTGGTGCAAGATGAGGCCGATGAGTTTGCAATGAAAGAAGATGAAGAACCTCGTGAGCTTTATCGGAGAGTAACCAAACTCGCGGTCTCACTACGAGATCACGGGAGCAAGGACACGGATGATAATTGGATCAAGCGCAAATTCCTCAAGGCAATGATGCCCTACCACAAGGCCATGTCCTCCGTCATTCGTCAAAGACTGGACTTCCACACTTTGACCTCAAGCGAAGTGTTGGATGAGTTTGTGGCCATGAACATTTTGGACAAGACCGCCGACAATGTGGTGCTTCGTTCTCAAAGGGCAAAGAAGCCCAACCTTGCATTGAAGGCCAAGCTCACCGTTGAAGAAGAAGAAGAGGAAGAAGAGGAGAGCAACCTCGAAGATACAAAGTATGCGTATCATGAACACATGGCACTCGCTTCAAGGCAATTTTGGAGCAAGAAAAACTCGAGGCCAAACTTTAGCAAAAACAACTCAAGTAGCACGAAGAGCAAGCAACGTGTAAGGACTTGCTACAATTGTGGCAACGTGAGTCATTTTGTTGCGGAGTGCCCGTATGAGAAGGGGGAAGACAATGGTGGCAAGCTCATCCGAAAGGACAAGGCCAAGTCGTTCCCCAACAAGAGAAACTTCACCAAGAAGACTCCTCCCAAGGCATTGGTGGTACAAGAAGAGTACAATGAGGATGATGACGATGATGAAGGTGATGAGTCGGTTGCCATGGCCTCCGTTGCCATTGCGACGACTCCACTGGTGTCTCTCTTCGACTCACCCAACGAGAGCATCACCGCCAAGTGCCTCATGGCTAAAGCCACCAACAAGGTAACCCCCAACATCAAAACTACCATCATTAATCATCCTTCTCCGACGGATAGCATTAATGAACTTGAGGGAGCTAATGTGGAGGCAAATGATTTTGAGGCCTTTATGGGCAAACTTAAGGGAAAATCCAAGAAGCACTTTGTTGCTCTCTTGGAACAACTTGGTGAAGCCAATGACATGATCGAGGCTCACGAAGACACGATCATTAAGATGGAAGGGCATAGTCGTGACTATGCCGATGAGATTTCAGATCTTTCCAATGCTCTTGAGGAAGAGCGTGGTCTTCGTTTGGCTCTTGAGGAGTCACACAACGTTGATCATGCTAAGTTAAAGAAAGATTATAATCATGTCCTCATTGTTTCTCATGTGCTAAACTCCGAGAAGGCCGAACTTGAGGTTGATCTTGCTAGACTCAAAGAGGAGTTTGATCTACTTGACAAGGCTCACAAGGTCTTGAAGGGTGCTCATGCTAGCCTCAAAGAGTCTCATGATCAACTTCAAGTAAAGCTAACCAAGGAAAAAGCCACTTTTCCTCGTATGATATTAATTGATAATGCAAATGCTACTAACCCGTGTTGTGAGCATGTGCATCTCGTTGAGGAGAACGCTAAGCTAAAGGGGCAACTTGAGAGAAGTCTTGCGACTTGCATACAATGCAAGAAGAACCTCAACGATCTCTTGATCAACCAAAAGGGAGTTGTGGCCAAGGAAGGGGTTGGGTACATGCCCGACTCCAAGAACAAGAAGAAGAATGACAAGATCAAACGACCTCCTCCTCTCATGCAAACCTTTGTGAAGGAGGGAGAAAGTGTTGGAAATATGCCCTAGAGGCAATAATAAAAGTATTATTATATTTCATTGTTCATGATAATTGTCTTGTATTCATGCTATAACTGTATTATCCGGAAATCGTAATACACGTGTGAATACTTAGACCACACTATGTCCCTGGTAAGCCTCTAGTTGACCAGCTCGTTGTGATCAACAGATAGTCATGGTTTCCTGACTATGGACATTGGATGTAGTTGATAACGGGATCACATCATTAGGAGAATGATGTGATGGACAAGACCCAATCCTAAGCATAGCATAAAAGATCGTGTAGTTCGTTTTGCTAGAGCTTTGCAAGTGTCAAGTATCTCTTCCTTCGACCATGAGATCGTGTAACTCCCGGATACCGTAAGAATGCCTTGGGTGTACCAAACGTCACAACGTAACTAGGTGACTATAAAGGTACATTACAGGTATCTCCGAAAGTAGCTGTTGGGTTGACACGGATCGAGACTGGGATTTGTCACTCCGTATGACGGAGAGGTATCTCTGGGCCCACTCGGTAATGCATCATCATATTGAGCTCAATGTGACCAAGGTGTTGGACACGGGATCATGCATTACGGTACGAGTAAAGTGACTTGCCGGTAACGAGACTGAACAAGGTATTGGGATACCGACGATCGAGTCTCGGGCAAGTAACGTACCGATTGACAAAGGGAATTGCATACAGGGTTTGATCGAATCCTCGACATAGTGGTTCATCCGATGACAACATCGAGGAGCATGTGGGAGCCATCATGGGTATCCATATCCCGCTGATGGTTATTGACTAAGAGAGTCTCGGTCATGTCTGCATGTCTCCCGAACCCGTAGGGTCTACACACTTAAGGTTCAGTTACGCTAGGGTTATAGGGATATGTATATGCATTAACCCGAATGTTGTTCGGAGTCCCGGATGAGATCCCGGACGTCACGAGGAGTTCCGGAATGGTCCGGAGGTAAAGATTTATATATGGGAAGTCCTGTTTCGGGCATCGGGACAAGTTTCGGGGTTATCGGTATTGTACCGGGACCACCGGAAGGGTCCCGGGGGTCCACCGGGTGGGTCCACCTGTCCCCGGGGGCCACATGGGCTGTAAGGGGGTGCGCCTTGGCCTAATGGGCCAAGGGCACCAGCCCCACATAGGCCCATGCGCCTAGGGTTCAAGGGGGCAAGAGTCCTAGGAGGGTAAGGCACCTCCTAGGTGCCTTGGGGGGAGGGAAAACCCCCCTTGGCCGCCGCACCCCCTAGGAGATTTGATCTCCTAGGGCCGGCCACCCCCCCTTGGCACCCCTATATATAGTGGGGGGAGAGGAGGGACTTCATACCTGAACGCCCTGGCCTTTGGTTGCCTCCTTCTCCCTCCCCAACACCTCCTCCACCTCCATAGTGCTTAGCGAAGCTCTGCCGGAGTACTGCAGCTCCACCAACACCACGCCGTCGTGCTGCTGCTGGTGCCATCTCCCTCAACCTCTCCTCCCTTCCTTTCTGGATCAAGAAGGAGGAGACGTGGCTGTTCCGTACGTGTGTTGAACACGGAGGTGCCGTCCGTTCGGCGCAGGTCATCGGTGATTTGGATCACGTCGAGTACGACTACATCATCACCTTGCAAGCTTCCGCACGCGATCTACAAGTGGTATGTAGATGCAAACTCTCTCCCTAGACTCGTTGCTTAGATGAACTCATAGATGGATCTTGGTGAAACCGTAGGAAAAATTTTAATTTTCTGCAACGTTCCCCAACAGTGGCATCATGAGCTAGGTCTATGCGTAGTTCTCTTTGCACGAGTAGAACACAACTTTGTTGTGGGCGTGGATTTTGTCATCTTACTTGCCTCTACTAGTCTTTTCTTGCTCAACGGTATTGTGGGATGAAGCGGCCCGGACCAACTTTACACGTACTCTTACGTGAGACCGGTTCCACCGACTGACATGCACAAGTTGCATAAGGTGGCTGGCGGGTGTCTGTCTCTCCCACCTTAGTTGGAGCGGAATCGATGAACAGGGCCCTTATGAAGGGTAAATAGAAGTTGACAAAATCACGTTGTGGTGATTCGTAGGTAAGAAAACGTTCTTGCTAGAACCCAATTGCAGCCACGTAAAAGATGCAACAACAATTAGAGGACGTCTAACTTGTTTTTGCAGCGATTGATCATGTGATGTGATATGGCCAGAAGTTGTGATGAATGATGAATTGTGATGTATGAGATCATGTTCTTTGTAATAGGATTCATGACTTGCATGTCGATGAGTATGACAACCGGCAGGAGCCATAGGAGTTGTCATTATTTTTTGTATGACCTGCGTGTCATTGAATAACGCCATGTAAACTACTTTACTTTATTGCTAAACGTTAGTCATAGAAGTAGAAGTAGTCGTTGGCGTGACAACTTCATGAAGACACGATGATGGAGATCATGGTGTCAAGCCGGTGACAAGATGATCATGGAGCCCCAAAGATGAAGATCAATGGAGCTATATGATAATGGCCATATCATGTCACAACTATATAATTGCATGTGATGTTTATTATGTATTATGCATCTTGTTTACTTAGGACGACGGTAGTAAATAAGATGATCCCTTATAAAATCTCAAGAAGTGTTCTCCCCTAACTGTGCACCGTTGCTATAGTTCGTCGCTTCTAAGCACCACGTGATGATCGGGTGTGATGGATTCTTACGTTCACATACAACGGGTGTAAGACAGTTTTACACAGCGAAAACACTTAGTGTTAACTTGACGAGCCTAGCATGTGCAGACATGGCCTCGGAACACGGAGACCGAAAGGTCGAACACGAGTCGTATGGAAGATACGATCAACATGAAAATGTTCACCAACGATGACTAGTCCGTCTCACGTGATGATCGGACACGGACTAGTCGACTCGGATCGTGTAACACTTAGATGACCAAAGGGATGTCTAATCTAAGTGGGAGTTCATAATTTGATTAGAACTTTATTATCATGAACTTAGTCTAAAACCTTTGCAAATATGTCTTGTAGATCAATGGCCAACGCTAATGTCAACATGAACTTCAACGCGTTCCTAGAGAAAACCAAGCTGAAAGATGATGGCAGCAACTATACGGACTGGGTCCGGAACCTGAGGATCATCCTCATAGCTGCCAGGAAACAATATGTCCTAGAAGGACCGCTAGGTGACGCTCCCGTCCCAGAGAACCAAGACATTATGAATGCTTGGCAGTCTCGCGCTGATGATTACTCCCTCGTTCAGTGCGGCATGCTTTACAGCTTAGAACCGGGGCTCCAAAAGCGTTTTGAGCATCACAGAGCATATGAGATGTTCGAAGAGCTGAAACTAGTTTTCCAAGCTCATGCCCGGGTCGAGAGATATGATGTCTCCGACAAGTTCTACAGTTGTAAGATGGAGGAAAACAGTTCTGTCAGTGAGCACATCCTGAAGATGTCTGGGTTGCACAACCGTATGACCCAGCTGAACATTAACCTCCCAGATGAGGCGGTCATTGACAGAATCCTCCAGTCGCTCCCACCAAGCTACAAGAGCTTTGTGATGAACTACAACATGCAAGGGATGGAAAAGACCATTCCTGAAGTGTTCTCGATGCTGAAGTCAGCAGAGGCTGAAATCAAGAAAGAACATCAAGTGTTGATGGTCAATAAGACCACTAAGTTCAAGAAGGGCAAGGGTAAGAAGAACTTCAAGAAGGACGGCAAAGATGTTGCCGCGCCTGGTAAGCCAGTTACCGGGAAGAAGTCAAAGAATGGACCCAAGCCTGAGACTGAGTGCTTTTATTGCAAGGGGAAGGGTCACTGGAAGCGGAACTGCCCCAAATACTTAGCGGATAAGAAGGCCGGCAACACCAAAGGTATATTTGATATACATGTGATTGATGTGTACCTTACCAGTACTCGTAGTAACTCCTGGGTATTTGATACCGGTGCCGTTGCTCATATTTGTAACTCACAGCAGGAGCTGCGGAATAAACGGAGACTGGCGAAGGACGAGGTGACGATGCGCGTCGGGAATGGTTCCAGAGTCGATGTGATCGCCGTCGGCACGCTGCCTCTACATTTACCTATGTGATTAGTTTTGAACCTTAATAATTGTTATTTAGTGCCAAGTTTGAGCATGAACATTGTATCTGGATCTCGTTTAATACGAGATGGCTACTCATTTAAGTCCGAGAATAATGGTTGTTCGATTTATATGAGAGATATGTTTTATGGTCATGCTCCGATGGTCAATGGTTTATTCTTAATGAATCTCGAGCGTAATATTACACATGTTCATAGTGTAGATGCCAAAAGATTTAAAGTTGATAACGATAGTCCCACATACTTGTGGCACTGCCGCCTTGGTCACATTGGTGTCAAGCCCATGAAGAAGCTCCATGCCGATGGACTTTTAGAGTCTCTTGATTATGAATCGTTTGACACGTGCGAACCATGCCTCTTAGGTAAAATGACCAAGACTCCGTTCTCCGGAACAATGGAGCGAGCAACCAACTTGTTGGAAATCATACATACCGATGTGTGCGGTCCAATGAGCATTGAGGCTCGCGGAGGATATCGTTATGTTCTCACTCTCACAGATGACTTGAGTAGATATGGGTATGTCTACTTAATGAAACACAAGTCTGAGACCTTTGAAAAGTTCAAGGAATTTCAGAATGAGGTGGAGAATCAACGTGACCGAAAGATAAAATTCTTACGATCAGATCGTGGAGGAGAATACTTAAGTCACGAATTTGGTACACACTTAAAGAAATGTGGAATCGTTTCACAGCTCACGCCGCCTGGAACACCTCAGCGAAACGGTGTGTCCGAACGTCGTAATCGCACTCTATTGGATATGGTGCGGTCTAT
>NC_057803.1:26442254-26461815 GCF_018294505.1 Triticum aestivum | reverse complement strand
TAGGGATATGTATATGCATTAACCCGAATGTTGTTCGGAGTCCCGGATGAGATCCCGGACGTCACGAGGAGTTCCGGAATGGTCCGGAGGTAAAGATTTATATATGGGAAGTCCTGTTTCGGGCATCGGGACAAGTTTCGGGGTTATCGGTATTGTACCGGGACCACCGGAAGGGTCCCGGGGGTCCACCGGGTGGGTCCACCTGTCCCCGGGGGCCACATGGGCTGTAAGGGGGTGCGCCTTGGCCTAATGGGCCAAGGGCACCAGCCCCACATAGGCCCATGCGCCTAGGGTTCAAGGGGGCAAGAGTCCTAGGAGGGTAAGGCACCTCCTAGGTGCCTTGGGGGGAGGGAAAACCCCCCTTGGCCGCCGCACCCCCTAGGAGATTTGATCTCCTAGGGCCGGCCACCCCCCCTTGGCACCCCTATATATAGTGGGGGGAGAGGAGGGACTTCATACCTGAACGCCCTGGCCTTTGGTTGCCTCCTTCTCCCTCCCCAACACCTCCTCCACCTCCATAGTGCTTAGCGAAGCTCTGCCGGAGTACTGCAGCTCCACCAACACCACGCCGTCGTGCTGCTGCTGGTGCCATCTCCCTCAACCTCTCCTCCCTTCCTTTCTGGATCAAGAAGGAGGAGACGTGGCTGTTCCGTACGTGTGTTGAACACGGAGGTGCCGTCCGTTCGGCGCAGGTCATCGGTGATTTGGATCACGTCGAGTACGACTACATCATCACCTTGCAAGCTTCCGCACGCGATCTACAAGTGGTATGTAGATGCAAACTCTCTCCCTAGACTCGTTGCTTAGATGAACTCATAGATGGATCTTGGTGAAACCGTAGGAAAAATTTTAATTTTCTGCAACGTTCCCCAACAGAAAGTGCCTCCGAGGAGAAGAAGAAGAACAATGCGAAGGGTGGCATTGTCAAAAAGGGCAATGTCACTCCTCTCATCAAAGCCGGAGACTTTAATCCTTCTTATGTGTTATGTCGTGCTAGTGATGGGCATGTCTATGCCAAATTCGTTGGTTCTCCTCATGAATACATTGAATGGTCTATTTGGGTTCCAAACACCCTTGTTACTAACATCAAAGGACCCATTACAAAATGGATATCTAAAACCAAGCATTAATCTCTTGTAGGTGTTTGCTTCCGGTGGGGGATCATGGTTGCTCGATAGCGGAGCTACAAATCATATGACCGGAAGCAAGGACTTGGTGGTGGACGTGCACAAGATTCCATCTATGCCCACTAATGTCGAGTGGGGTGATGCCTCATCCTCTAAGGTATTGGGACTTGGCAAGGTGGTCATCTCTCATGATCTCATGATCGAGAAGGTCATGCTTGTTGAGTCCCTTGCATACAATTTACTTTCCGTTCGTCAACTTGCAATCATGGGCTTTGCCACTTTCTTTGATATCGATACCATGGCCCTCTTGTGGAGCAAGACTCTTAAAGTAGCCTTTGTTGGGCATGTCGAGAAGGGTCTATATGTGATTAACTTTTCGGAGCAACCCACTAAGACCGCGACATGCCTAATGGCTAAAGTTGACGTGGGATGGCTTTGGCATCGCCGTCTAGCCCATGTCAATATGAGATCTTTGCAAAGTCTCCTCAAGGGGGACCATGTCCGTCGACTAACGAATGTTAGTTTCGCTAAAGATCGTGCTTGCAGTGCTTGTATCGAAGGAAAGCTACATGAGAAGGCTCACCCTCCCACGACTATCATTTACTCAAAGAGGCCTTTGGAGCTCCTTCACATGGATCTCTTTGGGCCTCCATCCTTCGATAGTCTTGGGGGTAGGAAGTATTGTTTGGTGATTGTGGATGACTACTCAAGATACACTTGGGTGTATTTCTTCAAGAGGAAGAGCGAGACCCAACAAACCATCATTGACTTTGCAAATGAAGCACAACGTCAACACAATGCAAAGATCTTGACAATAAGAAGTGACAATGGCACCGAGTTTAAGAACTACACCTTGGATGAGTTTCTTAGTGATGAGGGGATCAAGCATCAATATTCCGCACCTTACACCCCTCAACAAAACGGTGTTGCGGAGAGGAAGAACCAGACATTGATGGATGCGGCAAGGACCATGATGGCGGAGTTCAAGTCTCTGTACAACTTTTGGGCCGAAGCCATCAACACTGCGTGTCATGCATCCAATCGGCTCTACCTCCGCAAGGGCTTGAACAAGACTCCATATGAAATACTCACCGATAACAAGCCCAACCTCAAGTACTTTCGGGTGTTCGGGTGTAAGTGTTTCATTCTCAAGAAAGGTGTTCGGTTGTCTAAATTTGAGGCTAGAGATTATGAGGGCATATTTGTTGGTTATGCTACAAACTCTCATGCTTACCGTGTCCTCAATAAATCCACAGGACTTATTGAGGAGACATGTAACGTGGAGTTTGATAAGAATAACGGCTCCCAGGTGGAGCAAAGTGGCGCTTGTGATGTAGGTGATGAAATTCCTCCTCAAGGCATAAGAAGAATGGGTGTTGGCTTTATCCTACCCATTGAGGAACCCCTTGTGGTCGAAGGAGAAGGACAAAGCTCCACTCAAGTGGAGCCATCACCAACCCAAGGCCCACACGCTTCCGAAGAACAACATGAAGGCCCTCATCCTCAAGAACATGGCCAAGGGCAAGATCATGCTCAAGACAGTGTTGACACATCAAGTGATGCCCAAGGTCAAGTTCTCTCCTCCGAGCAAGTTCAAGAACAAGAACAAGCTCAAGACGACGCTCAAGATGATCAAGTGACCACTCCTCGTCTCACCCCCGAGGAGGAATTGGAGCGTCGTGCCGCCAAGGTTGCTTCCAAGCTCTCCACCAAGGATCATCTCATGACGAATGTGCTTGGAAGCTTAAGAAAGGGGGTAAGCACTCGTAGACAATTAGCAAACTACTGTGAGCATCACGCGTTTGTCTCTTGTGTCGAACCCCACAAGGTCTATGAGGCGCTAGAAGATCCGGATTGGCTCAATGCCATGCATGAAGAACTCAACAACTTCGAGCGCAACAAAGTGTGGAGATTGGTGCCAAGACCGACGGGGAACCACAATGTCATTGGAACCAAGTGGATATTTAAGAACAGGCAAGATGCCCATGGGATTATCATTCGCAACAAGGCTCGTTTGGTAGCACAAGGCTACTCCCAATCGAGGGTATCGACTACGGTGAAACCTTTGCTCCCGTTGCTCGTCTTGAATCTATTCGCATGTTGATTGCTTATGCTTCTCATCATAACTTTAAGTTGCAACAGATGGATGTGAAGAGTGCTTTTCTTAATGGTCCCATTAATGAATTGGTTTATGTCAAGCAACCCCCCGGGTTCGAGGATCCCTACTTTCCCGATCATGTGTATCAACTCGATAAGGAACTCTATGGCCATAAACAAGCCCCACGTGCGTGGTATGACCACCTTACCGAGTTGTTACAAGACCGTGGTTTTGAAGTTGGGCTAATCGACCCCATGCTTTTTACTAAGAAGGTCAAAGGGGAGTTGTTTGTGTGCCAATTATATGTTGATGATATCATCTTTGGTTCTCCTAAAAAGCTTTCAATGAGGAATTTGCCGCTCTCATGACCTCAAAGTTCGAGATGTCTTCCATGGGAGAGTTGAAGTTCTTTCTAGGGTTCGAAGTGAAGCAAAGAAGAGAAGGAACCTTCATCAGTCAAGCCAAACATACTCAAGACATGCTCAAAAGATTCAATCTAAGTGATGTCAAGCCGGCTTCCACTCCAATGCCCACCAAGTGCCAACTTGACATAGATCTCAATGGTAAAGCGGTGGATCAAAAGGTATATCGCTCCATGATAGGCTCTTTGCTTTACCTTTGTGCATCTAGACTGGATATCATGTTGAGTGTGGGAATTTGTGCACGGTTTCAAGCCGCACCTAAGGAAAGTCACAATGTGGCGGTCAAACGAATCTTTCGATATTTGGCTCATACCCCAAACTTTGGCTTATGGTACCCAAGAGGAGCAAACTTCAAGCTTGTAGGGTATTCGGATTCCGATTGGGCGGGAGACAAAGTGGATAGGAAGTCCACTTCCGGAGGGTGCCAATTCCTTGGTTGCTCTTTGGTAAGTTGGTCTTCCAAAAAGCAAAGTTGTGTGTCCCTCTCATCCACCGAAGCGGAGTATGTGGCGGCCGGTGGTTGTTGTGCACAACTCTTATGGATGAGGCAAACTTTAAAGGATTACAGTGTCATTTGTGACAAAGTGTAACGCCCCGAGACCGATGTGCCAAGTGTCCTCCAGTTATTCATTGTTGTTTCCTTGTCATTCGCTTGCGTTTTGCATCTTGCCATGTCATCATCCGCATTGCATCTTCATGTTTTTAAAACATGCATCCGTCCCGGTCTCCTCATTCTTTCTGTTGTCCATTCTGAGCCCAGACACACTTGCACGCGCCCGCGGCATGTCCGAAATAGTATTTTTATAAGTGGCCGGAAAATGTTCTCGGAATGGGTTGAAAGTTGGCGTGTGGTCTTATTTTAGTGTAGGAAGACCGCCTATCAAATTTCATCGCGTTTGGAGTCCGTTTGATAGCCCGACCGCTAAACTATAGCGGCATTATAGCCGAGCACACGTCGGACGTTTTTAGTCTCCGAAAACAGTCGCCGGGACTCCCTCTCTTCTTTTCTCTCAGCTCGAGACAGTCGCCAGCCCACTATCTCCTCCTCCTAGGGACCCCCTCCCGATCCAAACCACCAACTGAAGTCATCACTTTCCGCCCCGTTTTCCAGATCGGACCAACCACTCGTCGCCTGCCCGATCCACCACTGCAGTCAGCCCGAGCGATCGTGGATCGAGCGCTACCTTCAGCTGCAGCCGCGTGGAGCTCCTTTGTACCCGAGCTGCACCAGGCCCCGAGCCGCCTCGAGCTCCCCTCGCCTCCACCTCGTCACTGCCTCGCCTCGCCGGGAGCTGCCGCCCCCGCTGGCGAGCACCTTCACCAGGCCGCCTCCGGCCAGGTCCCACCGTGCCCCTTTTACTTCTCCTCCTTCCTGTAATCCCTCTCTCCCTGTGGCCTCTCTTTTTCCCCAATTCCCTCACCTCTCTCTCATCTTCAGGAACCACATGACGCCGCTGCAGACCCAGCCATGGAGCCATGGATGCCGCCCTCTGCAGCTCCGTCGCCAAGACCGTGGGCCACCGCGTCCGGAGATGGCCGGATCTACCCCGGCCCGACGGCTTGCGCTTTCTTCCGCGTCCTCCCCATCCCGCCACTGCCGCGTCCGGCAACCTCGTCTTCGCGCCTCCGCCTTGTTCCACTCGATTTCTGCCTCCATTCGCTGGTGAGTAGCAGTAGCAGTGTCGCTAACCCCTGCCTCGATCTTTTCCTCTGTCTTTGCTTCTCTCTCCCGTCTCAAATTCTCATCTCTCTCTGCTTCCTTCCCCTGTTCCTCTCTGAATCACTCTCTGTTTTTTCTTCTTCAGGCAAACAACAGCCTCCTTCAACCTCGTCGCCTCAAGCCCCTGCTTCGTCTCCTCCTACATGGATCCGTTCGCCCTCGCGTCGTTCCTGCGGGATCAGACGCGTTCCGGCCGGGAAGAGCCCCGCCGCTGCGACCTCCTGCCTCCTGTCGCCATGGCGCCACTGCCTTTCTTCTTCAGCGAAGGCAACAGCTCTGCATCGAGCGCACGACCACCACGCGCGTGGGTCACTAGCTGGACTCTAGTTCAGGCCCAGCGCGCCTCCTCCCCCACCAACTTGGGCTTGGCCCATGGTGAGGGCACCCCGAGCCCCTCCCTTTTCCCCCTCCTGTTGGGCTAGGCTGCCAGATTCGGCATGCATAGTTTTTTTTAGGCTCTGTGAATTTCTGTAATTATCCGGAGAGCAACAGTTTTGCAGGAAACCCCCTAGACTACATGCATATAATAACTCACAATTGGTGCGTCAGATTAAAATGAATTATATATGAAACTTGCTTAAAATTGTGTCTAGTTTAATAATATGTCACTTTCACCCATGTTCAAAATGTTTAAAATGACGTTTGTTTAAATTTGCCCATATGCCATGCTAAAATGACTTAATTCATAACTAAATAACCGTAACTCCGAATTTAATAAAATTTATATGTAAATGGGTAGAATTTTGCCTAGTTTATCATGGTGGCATCACTTTGCATGTTTAACAACTATAAAATTTGGTTTAGGGAAGAACAACATCAAACCTAATATATGCATATGGGGATTTACCGGAATTGTTGTTCGTTGCTTCCGGCCTCATTTAAACTTACCTAGATAGATAGTTGCATTATGCTTCACCTCTTGACATGTTTGAACAACATTTAATATTGTTGGGTACATAAACGAGATCGAACTAAATAACTTCAATGTGGTGTTTCTCCAATATGCAACGGAGTTGCATATAGAGCTCCACTTAATTTGTAGAATTGCTTGTGCTCGTTGCCATGCCATGCTTCATTAAACCGGACATGCACCGTACTTATTGTGCATCATGCCATGTTCGTGTATGGTTTGTTTACTATGTTGTGTGCTTCTTTCCGGTGTTGCTTCTTCGAGTTGGTTCCGGTAACGTCGTGTTGTGAGGATTCGTTCGACTACGACCGTTTGTCTTCTACATGGACTCGTTCTTCTTCCTTGCGGGATCTCAGGCAAGATGACCATACCCTTGAAATCACTTCTATCTTTGCTTGCTAGTTGCTCGCTCTTTTGCTATGCCTATGCTGCAATACCTACCACTTTCTTATCATGCCTCCCATATTGTTGAGCCAAGCCTCTAACCCACCTTGTCCTAGCAAACCGTTGTTTGGCTATGTTACCGCTTTGCTCAGCCCCTCTTATAGCATTGTTAGTTGCAGGTGAAGATTGGAGTTTGTTCCTTATTGGAACATGGATATTTTTGTTGGGATATCACAATATCTCTTATTTAATTAATGCATCTATACACTTGGTAAAGGGTGGAAGGCTCGGCATTATGCCTGGTGTTTTGTTCCACTCTTGCCGCCCTAGTTTCCATCATATCGGTGTTATGTTCCCAGATTTTGCGTTCCTTATGCGGTTGGGTTATAATGGGAACCCCTTGACAGTTCGCCTTGAATAAAACTCCTCCAGCAAGGCCCAACATTAGTTTTACCATTCGCCACCTAGCCTTTTCTTTCCCTTGGATTCTGCAGACTCAAGTGTTGGAAATATGCTCTAGAGGCAATAATAAAATGGTTATTATTATATTTCTTTGTTCATGATAATTGTCTATTATTCATGCTATAATTGTGTTATCCGGAAATCGTAATACATGTGTGAATACATAGACCACAACACGTCCCTAGTGAGCCTCTAGTTGGCTAGCTCGTTGATCAAAGGATAGTCATGGTTTCCTGACTATGGACATTGGATGTCATTGATAATGGGATCACATCATCAGGAGAATGATGTGATGGACAAGACCCAATCCTAAGCATAGCTCAAAGATCGTGTAGTTCGTTTGTTGTAGCGTTTTTGAATGTCAAGTATCATTTCCTTAGACCATGAGATTGTGCAACTCCCGGATACCGTAGGAGTGCCTTGGGTGTGCCAAACGTCACAACGTAACTGGGTGACTATAAAGGTACATTACAGGTATCTCCGAAAGTGTCTGTTGGGTTGGCACGAATCGAGACTGGGATTTGTCACTCCGTATGACGGAGAGGTATCTCTGGGCCCACTCAGTAATGCATCATCATAATGAGCTCAATGTGATCAAGTGGTTGATCATGGGATCATGCATTACGGTACGAGTAAAGTGACTTGCCGGTAACGAGACTGAACAAGGTATTGGGATACCGACGATCGAGTCTCGGGCAAGTAATGTACCGATTGACAAAGGGAATTGTATACGGATTGATTGAATCCTCGACATCGTGGTTCATCTGATGAGATCATCGAGGAGCATGTGGGAGCCAACATGGGTATCCAGATCCCGCTGTTGGTTATTGACCGGAGAGTCATCTCGGTCATGTCTTCTCCCGAACCCGTAGGGTCTACACACTTAAGGTTCGATGACGCTAGGGTTGTTAGGAAGACTTCTATGTGATTACCGAATGTTGTTCGGAGTCCCGGACGAGATCCCGGACGTCATGAGGAGTTCCGGAATGGTCCGGAGGTGAAGATTTATACGTAGGAAGTTGTCATACGGTCACCGAAAAGGTTCGGGGGCATATCGGTATTGTACCGGGGCCACCGGAGGGGTTCCGGGGGTCCACCGGGAGGGGCCACCTCTCTCGGAGGGCCTAATGGGCTGTAGAGGAAAGGGAACCAGCCCTACATGGGCTGGCCGCATCCCCCCATGGGCCCATGCACCTAGGGTTGGGGGGGAAACCCTAAAGGGGGCGCCCCCCTTGCTTGGGGGGCAAGCCCCCTCCCCTTGGCCGCCGCCCCCCCTCTAGATCTCATCTAGAGGGGGCCGGCCCCCTTCCTCCTTCCCTATAAATAGAGGGGCAAGGGGAGGGCTGCACACAATCATCCAAGGCGCAGCTCCTCCCCTCCCCAACACCTCTCCTCCTCCGTAAGAGCTTGGCGAAGCCCTGCCGGAGTACTGCAGCTTCACCACCACCACGCCGTCGTGCTGCTGTTGGAGCCCTCTTCCTCAACCTCTCCCTCCTCCTTGCTGGATCAAGGCGCGGGAGACGTCCTCGCTTCGTACATGTGTTGAACGCGGAGGTGCCGTCCGTTCGGTGCTAGGATCTTCGGTGATTTGGATCACGACGAGTACGACTCCATCAACCCCGTTCTCTTGAACGCTTCCGCTTGCGATCTACAAGGGTATGTAGATGCACTCCTCTTTCCCTTGTTGCTAGATGACTCCATAGATTGATCTTGGTGATGCGTAGAAAATTTTAAAATTCTGCTACGTTCCCCAACAGTGGCATCATGAGCTAGGTCTATGCGTAGTTACTATGCACGAGTAGAACACAAAGCAGTTGTGGGCGTCGATATTGTCAATTTGCTTGCCGCTACTAGTCTTATCTTGATTCGGCGGCATCGTGGAATGAAGCGGCCCGGACCAACCTTACACATACGCTTACGTGAGACCGGTTCCACCGACTAACATGCACTAGTTGCATAAGGTGGCTGGCGGGTGTCTGTCTCTCCCACTTTAGTCGGATCGGATTTGATGAACAGGGTCCTTATGAAGGTTAAATAGAAATTGGCAATTCACGTTGTGGTTTTGGCGTAGGTAAGAAACGTTCTTGCTAGAAACCTATAGCAGTCACGTAAAAACTTGCAACAACAATTAGAGGACGTCTAACTTGTTTTTGCAGCAAGTGTTTTATGATGTGATATGGCCAAAGGATGTGATGAACTATATATGTGATGTATGAGATGATCATGTTCTTGTAATAGGAATCACGACTTGCATGTCGATGAGTATGACAACCGGCAGGAGCCATAGGAGTTTTCTTTATTTATTTATGACCTGCGTGTCTACATAAACGTCATGTAATTACTTTACTTTATTGCTAAAATGTTAGCCACAGTAGTAGAAGTAATAGATGACGAGAAAACTTCAAGAAGACACGATGATGGAGATCATGGTGTCATGCCGGTGACAACGATGATCATGGAGCCCCGAAGATGGAGATCAAAAGGAGCAAATGATATTGGCCATATCATGTCACTATTTGATTGCATGTGATGTTTATCATGTTTTACATCTTATTTGCTTAGAACGACGGTAGCTTAAATAAGATGATCCCTCGCAATAATTTCAAGAAAGTGTTCCCCCTAATTGTGCACCATTGCGAAGGTTCGTTGTTTCGAAGCACCACGTGATGATCGGGCGTGATAGATTCTAACGTTCGAATACAACGGGTGTAAGCCAGATTTACACACGCAATACACTTAGGTTGACTTGACGAGCCTAGCATGTACAGACATGGCCTCGGAACACGGAAGACCGAAAGGTCGAGCATGAGTCGTATAGAAGATATGATCAACATGAAGATGTTCACCAATGTTGGCTAGTCCGTCTCACGTGATGATCAGACACGGCCTAGTTAACTCGGATCATGTTTCACTTAGATGACTGGAGGGATGTCTATCTGAGTGGGAGTTCATTGAGTAATTTGATTAGATGAACTTAATTATCATGAACTTAGTCTAAAATCTTTACAATATGTCTTGTAGATCAAATGGCCCATGTTGTCCTCAACTTCAATGCGTTCCTAGAGAAAAACAAGCTGAAAGACGATGGCAGCAACTATACGGACCGGGTCCAGAACCTGAGGATCATCCTCATGGCTGCCAAGAAAGATTATGTCCTAGAAGCACTGTTAGGTGACGCACCTGTCCCAGAGAACCAAGACGTTATGAACGCTTGGCAGTCACGTGCTGATGATTACTCCCTCGTTCAGTGCGGTATGCTTTACAGCTTAGAACTGGGGCTCCAAAAGCGTTTTGAGAGACACAGAGCATATGAGATGTTCGAAGAGCTGAAAATGGTTTTTCAAGCTCATGCCCGGGTCGAGAGATATGAAGTCTCTGATAAGTTCTTCAGCTATAAGATGGAGGAAAATAGTTCTGTCAGTGAGCACATACTCAAAATGTCTGGGTTGCATAACCGCTTGACTCAGCTGGGAGTTAATCTCCCGGATGACGCGGTCATTGACAGAATCCTTCAGTCGCTTCCACCAAGCTACAAGAGCTTTGTGATGAACTTCAATATGCAAGGGATGGAAAAGACCATTCCTGAGGTATATTCAATGCTGAAATCAGCAGAGGTGGAAATCAAATAGGAACATCAAGTGTTGATGGTGAATAAAACCACTAAGTTTAAGAAAGGCAAGGGTAAAAAGAACTTCAAGAAGGACGGCAAGGGAGTTGCCGCACTCGGTAAGCAAGCTGCCGGGAAGAAGCCAAAGAATGGACTCAAGCCCAAGACTGAGTGTTTTTATTGCAAGGGAAGTGGTCACTGGAAGCGGAACTGCCCCAAATACTTAGCGCACAAGAAGGCCGGCAACACGAAAGGTATATGTGATATAAATGTAATTGATGTGTACCTTACCAGTACTCGTAGTAGCTCCTGGGTATTTGATATCGGTGCTGTTGCTCACATTTGTAACTCAAATCAGGAGCTGCGGAATAAGCAGAGACTGGCGAAGGACGAGGTGACAATGCGCGTCGGGAATGGTTCCAAGGTCGATGTGATCGCCGTCGGCACGCTACCTCTACATTTACCTACGGGATTAGTTTTAAACCTCAATAATTGTTATTTAGTGCCAGCTTTGAGCATGAACATTGTATCAGGATCTTGTTTAATTCGAGATGGCTACTCATTTAAATCCGAGAATAATGGTTGTTCTATTTATATGAGAGATATGTTTTATGGTCATGCTCCGATGGTGAATGGTTTATTCTTAATGAATCTCGAGTGTAATGCTACACATATTCATAGTGTGAATACCAAAAGATATAAGGTTGATAATGATAGTCCCACATACTTGTGGCACTGCCGCCTTGGTCACATAGGTGTCAAACGCATGAAGAAGCTCCATGCAGATGGACTTTTAGAGTCTCTTGATTACGAATCATTTGACACGTGCGAACCATGCCTCATGGGTAAAATGACCAAGACTCCGTTCTCAGGAACAATGGAGCGAGCAACCAACTTATTGGAAATCATACATACTGATGTGTGCGGTCCAATGAGTGTTGAGGCTCGCGGTGGCTATCGTTATGTTCTCACCCTCACTGATGACTTGAGTAGATATGGGTATGTCTACTTAATGAAACACAAGTCTGAGACCTTTGAAAAGTTCAAGGAATTTCAGAGTGAGGTTGAGAATCAACGTGACAGGAAAATCAAGTTATTGCGATCAGATCGTGGGGGAGAATACTTGAGTCGCGAATTTGGCACACACTTAAGAAGATATGGAATAGTTTCACAACTCACGCCGCCTGGAACACCTCAGCATAATGGTGTGTCCGAACGTCATAATCGCACTCTATTAGATATGGTGCGATCTATGATGTCTCTTACCGATTTACCGCTGTCATTTTGGGGCTATGCTTTAGAGACTGCCGCATTCACTTTAAATAGGGCTCCGTCAAAATCCGTTGAGACGACACCGTATGAATTATGGTTTGGGAAGAAACCTAAGCTGTCGTTTCTAAAAGTTTGGGGATGTGATGCTTATGTCAAGAAACTTCAACCTGAAAAGCTCGAACCCAAGTCGGAAATATGCGTCTTCATAGGATACCCTAAAGAAACGGTTGGGTATACCTTCTACCTCAGATCCGAAGGCAAGATCTTTGTTGCCAAGAATGGGTCCTTTCTAGAGAAAGAGTTTCTCTCGAAAGAAATAAGTGGGAGGAAAGTAGAACTTGATGAAGTATTACCTCTTGAACCGGTAAGTGGCGCAGCTCAAGAAAATGTTCCTGAGGTGCCTGCACCGACTAGAGAGGAAGTTAATGATGATGATCATGAAACTTCAGATCAAGTTACTACTGAACTTCGTAGGTCCATGAGGACACGTTCCGCACCAGAGTGGTACGGCAACCCTGTCTTGGAAATCATGTTGTTAGACAACGGTGAACCTTCGAACTATGAAGAAGCGATGGCGGGCCCGGATTCCGACAAATGGCTGGAAGCCATGAAATCCGAGATAGGATCCATGTATGAAAACGAAGTATGGACTTTGACTGACTTGCCCGTTGATCGGCGAGCCGTAGAAAATAAATGGATCTTTAATAAGAAGACAGACGCGGATGGTAATGTGACCATCTATAAAGCTCAGCTTGTCGCTAAGGGTTATCGACAAGTGAAAGGATCGATATGGTTGACTAGAGGGAGGTGAATAGGCAACTACCAATTTTTAGCTTTTCTTTACCAAATTAAACTTTGCATCAAAGTAGGTTGTCTAGATGTGCAACTAGGTGAGCAACCTATATGATGCAATAACAACAAGCATACAAGCAAGCAAGGGTAGAAACACTAAAGAGCTTGCACAAGTAAAGGTAAGAGATAACCAAGAGTGGATCCAGTGAAGACGAGGATGTGTTACCGAAGTTCCTTCCTTTTGAGGGGAAGTACGTCTCCGTTGGAGCGGTGTGGAGGCACAATGCTCCCCAAGAAGCCACTAGGGCCATCGTATTCTCCTCACGCCCTCACACAATGTGAGATGCCGTGATTCCACTATTGGTGCCCTTGAAGGCGGCGACCGAACCTTTACAAACAAGCTTGGGGCAATCTCCACAACTTAATCGGAGGCTCCCAACAAGACCACGAAACTTCACCACAATGGAATATGGCTCCGAGGTGACCTCAACCGTCTAGGGTGCTCAAACACCCAAGAGTAACAAGATCCGCTAGGGATGAGTGGGGGAATCGAAAATCCCTTGGTGGAAGTGTAGATCGGAGCCTTCTCAACCACTCCCGAGCAAATCAACAAGTTTGATTGGCTAGAGAGATAGATCGGGCGAAAATGAAGCTTGGAGTATTTAATGGAGCTTGAGCAATAAATGGAGCTTGGGGGAGGAAGAGGTAGGTGAGAAGGAAGAAGGGGACTCCCTTTTATAGTGGGGGCAACAATCCCGTTGCCCCCCACCAACTAGCCCCGCACAAGGCGGTACTACCGCTGAGAGGGGGCGGTACTACCGCCAGGACAACGGTACTGCCGCGCCAGCCAGCGGTACTGCCGCGCTGAGGAGACTAGTAGGGAACGGACCCAAATGCGGTACTACCGCAGTGGTAGGGCGGTACTACCGCTACTGGAACGGTACTACCGCCACTACAACCGTGACTAGTGCCGCAAAACCCGACACGAGAAAAAGACCTCTCGAATCGAGGCGGTAGGAGCCAGACTGCCCAGCGGTACTACGACAGTGGGGTCAAGGGCGATAGTACCCCTGTGGATCGGTACTGCCGCTTGTGACCCTTCGGCTGTAGTACCGCAGACAGTGCGGTACTACCGCTGGGGGGCGAGAGAGAGAGAAGAAATCTCTCAAAGAAGCTGAGGACAAGGCGGAGGTGCCAGGCCCCCAGCGGTACTACTGCTGTGGAGCCACGGGCGGTACTACCGCTGCGGAGCGGTACTGCCGCTTGTGGATTCTCAACGGTACTACCGCTGGGTGCGCGGTACTACCGCTTTGACCCAGACAGGACAAGGAAGAGAGAGGAGAGATCTCTTCAATGGAAAGGAAATGCTCGGAGGGTGAGAAGCTGATGTGTACGTGATGATTCCACCCATGCAAAACCGCAGCGGACCCCCTCTTGATAGTACGGTGCCCTCTATGCAACTAGTCCATCGAGAAAGAAACGAAAGAGCTACACCGTCTTGAAATACACTCCGAGGGGAAGAAGGCGTCTCGTGCCAGGGGAGAATCTGTGAGTTATTCAAAGCACAAGATTAGTCCGCAAACATGTTGTCATCAATCACCAAAACTTCCTTGAGAGAGATATGCCGTAATAATCTCCCCCTTTTTGGTGGATTGATGACAACTAGGGATTTGCTCAAGGAAAAGAAATAAAACGAAGAAAGCTAAGAACTACAAAATATAGACGGGCTCCCTCAGAATGTGTGCACCAAGAGATGGCACGACACACACATTTGGATCAACACTCCCCCTATATTTTATAGTCCAACAATACTAAGCACAAGATATATGAGAGAAGTGAATAAACAGGACAAGCATGCATCTCACAATAAACTACAGTACTCTGAAATGACATAAGTAATAAGGTAGCGATAGGGAGCATATGTCTCACACCATATGTCTAGAACTTAGGTCTCACACCAAACCAAACCAAAGAAGGACACCGAGAGAACACACAAGAAACCACAAGACGACTCAAAGCACGACACAAGAAGCAAATCCCTACACTCTCTCCCCCTTTGGCAGCGAGACACCAAAAAGGGCGTAGAGTGACACTACGACTCCAGGTGATGGGAGGAGGAAGATCTTGAACATCACATCTCTGCATCTTCATCGTGGGTCGAAAACTGCTCGGCATCGGAGTCGGTCCAGTGGCAATTCTGATGAATCCAGTCCTCCTCTTCAGTGATCTGACCCTCAGATCCACTGGCAACTGTTGCTCCCATCTGACGCATGAGCTCCTTGTGGCGCGCCCTGGCATGCTTCTCCGCCACATGAGTCATGTACTGACCATGGGACTCCATGCAGAAAAGCTTCTTCATCTTGCGCTTAAGCTTTTGTGCCCATGACGGTTCTGCACTAGAGGGGCCAAAGTCCTCCTCATGAGCATCAGTAGCAGCCTCACCCTTGGTCCCCATGGCAGCAGCAGCAGACGGACCCCCTGTGGCAGCAGTAGCAGATGGACCCCCTGCGTGAGGCGCTGTCCAGTTGTCCTTCTTCCTCAGACGCTTGATCTCATGAGAAACCAAGTCTCCAGTCTCTAGCAGCACTCTGGGATAAGTCTGTGCCTAGGCCCTCTCAATGAGCCTCATGATGAATGGACCATAGATAGGACACTTGCGCTCAGACACGGTAGATAGAAGTTCAGACCACATGACATGAGAGATATCCAGGCTCTCTCCAGTGCTTGCTTCCTTCTCATGCTGACAGAAAAGGAGCATGTCCACGAGGTAAGAATGGACCATATTCAGATTCCCGATCCGAGGGAAGAGAGTCTCACAGAATATGCGATGAAGAATGTCCAGATATGGAGACAGCTCATAGGTCTTCTTCTCAGTTACTGGGTGAACTTTCACAGTGCAGTAGGGCCAAAGGGCTTGCTTGTGGGTGGATGTAGCATTGTGGTGAGGGCGGAAACCGACAGGAGTCTCAAGCCCGGTATCCACCACATCAAGTAACTCCATGAAAGCCTTCCACTTGACAGAAAGCAGCTTGCCATTGGTCATCCATGTCAGAGTCCTGTCGACATTCATCCCAAGATGGACGGTGGCATAGAATTGAGCCACCAAATCCACATCGAATTCCTTGTTGAATTGCATGATCCTGAGAATGTTCAGCTGAGTGCACATCTGAAGAGCTTCGCCAAAGCACTCTGGGTCCTTCTCCATAGCATCAGTGTCAATGGAGCGAACATCAACAAAAAGATTCTTCTTTACCTTGATCACATCAAAGTAGATGGCAAACTGAAAACGGTTCCAGAACGGGCGGTTGACCAAAGTGGGTTCTTGGTCCACCGCATAGGGGTTGCGGCGACGCTTCTCCCAAAACTCCTTGTTGGTCATCTCAGTCACAGTCTTCCCTTTTGGCTTGTTGGCGGCTCGCTTCGATTGCTAAGGAGGTGGAGGAACACTTGCAGATGCACTTGCTGGAGGCGGTTGGGTGCTCGAGGAACCACCGGCTGGCTCTGAGGTGCGGTAGCGTTTTGATGTGGCACGCCCGGGGTTGATACGACGACCTTGCTGCTCGGAAAGGTCATCACCTGGAGCCAAACACAAGAACACGCAAAACAACCAGAAAGAACGAGCATAAGCCAACAAACTCAACAAAAAGATCAAGGTAAGGCAGGAAAATGATGGAAATTGGCATTCAACGGTAGTACCGTGACCTGCCCGCGGTAGTACCGCCCCAAGCGGTAGTACCGCCCCAAAGGGAGCGGTAGTACCGCTCTAGGTCAAGCGGTAGTACCGCTCCAAAGAGAGCGGTAGTACTGCTTGAGGCGGAGAAACAACAGTTTCTTATAGAACGAGGCGGTGAAACAGCGGGTTCCTACTACCGTGGTCAGATCCGACACTACCGCCTACCAAATTCAAAAATAATCCTACCAAACTCTAATCGAGATAGTCTAGTTGCCTTCTCCAACCAACTCAAGCCTAGATTTAGCCAAAAATCTAGAGATGCAACCACCATTGCCCCTAAGAAACAAGAACTGAAAAAGAGACAAAACGAAAGAAGGAACGGGGGCAATACCGGCATCCATGGCAAGAGGACGAGGTGGGGATCGACTCCAACAAAGGAAATGGAGAGGGACGCCCCAGAGATGGAGATCCGCCGGAGCCCTCCCGCGGCGAGTGGAGGCTGGAGAGAGGAAGAGAAAAGAGGGGCGAAGTGAATGGGTATGGGGGAGAAGAAACCTCCCCTGCCCCGACTTAACCCCCTGTTCTCGTCCCCCAGCGGTAGTACCATGCTGGGGGGGCGGTAGTACCGCTTACAAGCGGTAGTACTGCACACCACCAGCGGTAGTACCGCCCAGCACGCCACGGCAACTAAACAAACACGGCTTTAGCTCGACAAAACGACAAAAACGGCAAGAGAAAACACACCAGCAAACGACCAAGACACACCTCTGCAAAAGAGGGCGGTGGCCGAGGCCACCTATGTTTGAGTCAAAAGGTATGGCACCGCGAAGATTTTAACCTTGGGCCCATGACCAAAACTCGTCTTTGAAGCACAAGTGCCATCAACAATGGCTAAAGTGAAAGACTTGATCAATTTATGCATAATGGGGGGAGGGAGAGTTCATCGAGAGAACAACACTCCCCCTATGTCCATGCCTACACCTAAACTAGACAACAAATTGAGCATGCACTAGTGCAGAACCGGGCAATAGCACCGGTTCGTAAGGCCCTTTAGTGCCGGTTCCATAATCGGCACTAAAGTGTGGGCACTAAAGGCCCCCCCTTTAGTACCGGTTCAGCACGAACCGGTGCTAAAGGGAAACCACGTGGCACGAGCCAGCTCCGGGGGCCGGGAGCCCTTTAGTACCGGTTGGTAACACCAACCGGTACTAAACGTTTGTGGGTTTTTGTTTTATTTTGTATTTTTCAATTAAATTTGTGTTATCAATTTAATTTAGGATTGTTTTACGTTATAATGAGTTGTAGTCGTCATCATCATCATCATCATCATCATCGCATATTAATAAATAAATAAACTCTAGCTAGCTAAAAATTATCGTAGTCGTCTAATTACCACTATTTAATCATCATAGCCATTACCGCTAGCTATCAAATCATCACCAACACTGGCTAGCTTAAAGAGGAAACATTCACTTTGTAACAGAAGCAAAGATATCATCGAGTTCAACATAATCATCACCAACATCGATGTTCAGGACACAGACATGAGACACTAATTAAGAGCATGAACTAGTGCTGCTCCCTCTCAGGTAGAATAGCATAGAACATGTAAAGCTCTCCTGATTCATCATACTGGAGCATGCAGATGAATCTGTCTCCTAATCTTGGGTTGCGCTTCTCCTTGCTTCCCCCTAGTACTTCTCTGCGATCGTTAACAGTTTTGCTCCAATCTTTCACTATTAAGCATTCTCCGCTTTCAGAAATCCTGAATGCACTCATGTGCAATGTAGGATATCTTGGCCGTAAGCTAACCATTGACATGTCACCTTTAGTCTTGATCCACTGAGGCACAACTGTCATCGGAAGTCCCTGTTGAAGAACATCGTATAGTAATTAATATACTAAGCAATGAAAGTTTAGCTTCAAAAATAATGTATGCAAAAGATGCACTAATTAAGGACAAATAGTTAAAATCTTACCATCTTTCGATTATAGATGTGACCGTAGTTCAATATGATCACCGTTGGTCGCACGTTTTGAGTACTAACATTTCTAAGTTCAGGAAAAAAATTTATCTTGACAGTATTAAGATCCTCAAGCCATGAAACATAATGACTTATCTCCTCGCAGTTTAGTTGAGCCCTGGGGCAGTAGTAGGTCCTGTCTACCAAGCGCCGGACATGTTTGCTTGAACCGAAATAAGCTGACAATACAAATTAGTTGTCAACTATTTTTGAATAAACTGTATCAAAGACATAAACATATGGATGCATGCGGTTGAGAAAAACTCACATAATGGTAGAACTGGAGGCGTTTGCACATCGACCCAGATGTCTATATTACCTTCAATATCATCTTCCGGATGAATATCAAAGGTGACAACCATACCAGGCTCAAATGCATAAGCCTTGCATAGTGTTTGCCAAGTTTTGCATTCAAAATGGGTGTATGTGTCTCCATTATATAATTTGACGTTGAAAGTATACCCATGCTCCGTCTTCAAGTAAACTCTCTTTACCTCCATATCATCTATAGCACTAAAACATATCTTATCCAAGACAAAAATTCTTGCATGGCAGGGGATGCGCTAGTAGAATAGTGAAAATTTAAAATTATAAGTTGAAGCAAATGAAGCATAAGTTTTGCATTCAAATAATAATTGACAAAGTGACTTACTGTATCAACTTCGAATGTCTCATCCAGCTTGATGCTGAAGCGCCTACCATCAACAAGGAAATTTCTGTCGCACAGGCCGCGCTGGTCTTCACAGTGTTCGCACATAATGAAATCTTTTTCATCATCAGATGACATTTCCTATGTTCATATAGGTGAAACATTAAACACCTATTACTATCTAACATTAATTAATATCTAGCCAAATATATATTCATCTAACATTTGACATTAATATATCTAACTATATTCATCTCTAACAATTTACATTACTATATATTTAACTTTTCTATCTAATTCATCTGACATTCGACATTAATCTAACATTTATATAAACTCAAAATATATAAAAAATTAAATAAATAAAAAAACTCATTAACAAATAATATTTTAATTAGATCATCAAATCTCAGATACCTAA
>NC_057803.1:26440191-26442056 GCF_018294505.1 Triticum aestivum | reverse complement strand
ACATTAATCTAACATTTATATAAAATCAAAATATATAAAAAATTAAATAAACAGAAAAACTCATTAACAAATAATATTTTAATTAGATCATCAAATCTCAGATACCTAAATTTTCTTACTAAAAATAAACTAGTTATATTAATTATTGAACTAGTTCAAATCTCATATACCTAAATAAACTAGTTATATTAATTATTGAACTAGTTCAAATCTCATATACCTAAATAAACTAGTTCAACAATTTTCTTACTAAAAATAAACTAGTTATATTAACTATTGAACTAGTTCAAATCTCATATACCTAAATAAACTAGTTCGATAATTTTCTTACTAAAAATAAACTAGTTATATTAATTATTCAACTAGTTCAAATCTCTAGTTCAACAATTTCCTATCTAGCTAATTCATCTAACATTCGACATTAATCAAACATTCGATCATCTAATTAACTTTTCTAAAAAACATTAAATAAGTAAAAAAATGTGTGTGTGTGTGTGTGTATGTGTGTGTGTGCAGTGTGTACGTATATATGCATGTGTGTGTATGTGTGCGGCCCTGTACGCCGCCGCCCCATACGTACGAGAGGGGGCGTCGGCGTACGGGGCGGGGGTGGCGGCGTACGTACGGGCGGGGGTGCCGCCATACGGGCCGGGTGCGACGACGACGGACGGCGGCGCGGCGGGTATACGCGAGAGCGAGAGACGTACGGGACCGCAGCGGGACGACGACGGACGGCGGCGCGCGGCGTTCGGGGCGGCGGCGCGAGACGGCGACGATGACGGGCGGCGGCGGGGACAGCGACGACGATGACGGACGATGGGCGACGGGCGGCGAGGACGGGTTCAAGCTGCGCGCGAGAGGTTGGAGACGAAAGAAGTGGGGAGATCTAACTGAATTTTTGTAAATGTTGTATATATAGGAGAGGCCTTTAGTACCGGTTGGAGCCACTAACCGGTACTAAAGGCCAACTTTGGTCAGGCCAAGAGGCAGGAAGAGCAGGCCTTTAGTACCGGTTGGTGGTTCCAACCGGTACTAAAAGGTGGTCTTTAGTACCGGTTGGAGCCACCAACCGGTACAAAAGGCCTTGCGCTGCCACCCCAAAGTTTAGTCCCACCTCGCCGGGCGAAGGGCAGCCGCACTGGTTTATAAACCCAGCCATGGCTACCTCTTCGAACTCCTCTATATAGCAGGCTTCTGGGCCTAATTAATTAGGGTGCGCTGCCCTGTGAGCCTGCTGGCCCTTCTGGGCCTGCATTTACACACCCTAGGTCTGGCAGGCCCACTGGGCGGCGCGCCAACAAATTTTTTATATAGTTTTTTCTTTTCTGCATTATTTATTTTCTTCTATTTATTTTTGAGTAGTTTTTTATATAGTTTTTCTTTTCTGCATTATTTATTTTCTTCTATTTATTTTTGAGTAATTTTTTGTATAGTTTTTTTATTTTCTGCATTATTTCTTTTCTTCTATTTATTTTCTTCTGGAAATTGAATGCTGCATACTGAACAATTAGGTAAATGACCGAAAAACAACAAATGATGTCAGAACATGTTGGAAATTGATGACGTCGCTTTGAATGCTGCATACTGAACACAAAAGAAGTCCGGAGTTCAAAAAAGTTTAAAAAACATTAAAGTGCCCGTGTAACAGATGAGTTCTCGTCCGAAACCCTGATACTCCGAAAGAGTATGTCCAGTTTGTACACGAAGTGCGTCCAGTTTTTGCCGTGACCCTCTCTACTCTTTCGCGCCTGCTATGCGGGTGATATGATGATACCATGCCAAGTTTCAACATTTTCAGGATTCATTTTGTAGTGATTTTCAATTTCACGGTCATTTAGCTCCCTAAACAATTAGGTAAATGACCG
>NC_057803.1:26309029-26439484 GCF_018294505.1 Triticum aestivum | reverse complement strand
GTCCGGAGTTCAAATAAGTTTAAAAACCATTGAAGTGGCCATGTAACAGATGAGTTCTCATCTGAAACCCTGGTACTCTGAAAGAGTTTGTCCAGTTTGTACACGAAGTGCGTCCAGTTTTTGTCGTGACCCTCTCTACTCTTCCGCGCATGCTATGCGGGTGATATGATGATACCATGCCAAGTTTCAACATTTTCAGGATTCATTTTGTAGTGATTTTCAATTTCACGGTCATTTAGCTCTCTAAACAATTAGGTAAATGACTGAAAAACAACAAATGATGTCAGAACATGTTGGAAATTGATGACGTCGCTTTGAATGCTGCATACTAAACACAAAAGAAGTTCGGAGTTCAAATAAGTTTAAAAAACATTGAAGTGGCCATGTAACAGATGAGTTCTCGTCCAAAACCCTGATACTCTGAAAGAGTTTGTCCAGTTTGTACACGAGGTGCATCCAGTTTTTGCCGTGACCCTCTCTACTCTTTCGCGCATGCTATGCGGGTGATATGATGATACCATGCCAAGTTTCAACATTTTCAGGATTCATTTTGTAGTGATTTTCAATTTCACGGTCATTTAGCTCTCTAAACAATTAGGTAAATGACCGAAAAACAATAAATGATGTCAGAACATGTTGGAAATTGATGACGTCGCTTTGAATGCTGCATACTAAACACAAAAGAAGTCCGGAGTTCAAATAAGTTTAGAAAACAATGAAGTGGCCATGTAACAGATGAGTTCTCGTTCGAAACCCTGATACTCTGAAAGAGTTTGTCCAGTTTGTACACGAAGTGCGTCCAGTTTTTGCCGTGACCCTCTCTACTCTTTCGCGCATGCTATGCGGGTGATATGATGATACCATGCCAAGTTTCAACATTTTCAGGATTCATTTTGTAGTGATTTTCAATTTCACGGTCATTTAGCTCTCTAAACAATTAGGTAAATGACCGAAAAACAACAAATGATGTCAGAACATGTTGGAAATTGATGACGTCGCTTTGAATGCTGCATACTGAACACAAAAGAAGTCCGGAGTTCAAATAAGTTATTAAAAATAAAAAAGAGGTGCAATGCTGGTTAATTTGCTTCAAGCCATTCGGAATAGTGTAGACTGCACTGCACATAGCTCAGTGCAATCTATGCTATTCCGCAAGGCTTGAAGCTAATCAACATGTAGGTGAGCATTGCAAATCTTCGTCATTGTCTGTGCACTCACGGCTTATAAACCGCTCATACTGCCTCTCTCTTGGTGAGGTGGGACTAAAAATCAGCTTACAAAGAAACTCTAGTACCGGTTCATGGCATGAACCGGTACTAAAGGTCTTCGTGGGGGCCCCAGACTGACCATAACCTGACACGGCCTCATTAGTACCGGTTCGTGGCATGAACCGGTACTAAAGGTTACCCACGAACCGGTACTAATGATGCCCGCCCGCCTAGCCATTGGAACCGGCACTAATGGTCACATTAGTGCCGGCTCAAATTCAAACCGGCACTAATGTGCTTCACATTTGACCCTTTTTCTACTAGTGGTGGTAGGGTGTGCACGGGTTCAAGCCACATTGCTCGAATCAATGATATTTAGCTCATGCCTTAACTCGCGAAATCTTGCTTCATCCAAGGGCTTCGTGAAAATATCTGCAAGGTTTTCATGAGTGTTGACATAGTTGAGCTCGATCTCTCCTCGCCTAATGTGATCCCGGATGAAGTGATACCGAATCTCAATATGCTTCGTCTTGAAGTGTTGCACTGGGTTGAGAGAAATCTTGATGGCACTTCCATTGTCACACCAAAGAGGCGCTTTGTCACAAGTGAGACCGTAATCCTTTAAAGTTTGCCTCATCCATACAAGTTGTGCACAACAACTACCGACCGCAACATACTCCGCCTTAGTGGACGAGAGAGACACACAACTTTGCTTTTTGGAAGACCAACTTACCAAAGAGAAACCAAGGAATTGGCACCCTCCGGAAGTGGACTTCCTATCCACTTTGTTTCCCGCCCAATTGGAATCTGAGTACCCTACAAGCTTGAAGTTTGATCCTCTTGGGTACCATAAGCCAAAGTTTGGGGGTATGAGCCAAATATCGTAAGATTCGTTTGACCGCCACATAGTGACTTTACTTAGGTGCGGCTTGAAACTGTGCACAAATTCCCACACTCAACATGATGTCCGGTCTAGATGCACAAAGGTAAAGCAAGGAACCAATCATGGAACGATATACCTTTTGATCCACCACTTTACCATTGGGATCTAAGTCAAGTTGGCACTTGGTGGGCATTGGAGTGGAGGCCGGCTTGACGTCACTTAGCTTGAATCTCTTGAGCATGTCTTGGGTGTATTTGGATTGATTGATGAAGGTTCCTTCTCTTCTTTGCTTCACTTCGAACCCTAGAAAGAACTTCAACTCTCCCATGGAGGACATCTCGAACTTTGACGTCATGAGAGCGGCAAATTCCTCATTGAAAGCTGTGTTAGGAGAACCAAAGATAATATCATCAACATATAATTGGCACACAAACAACTCCCCTTTGACCTTCTTGGTAAAAAGAGTGGGGTCGATTAGCCCAACTTCAAAACCACGGTCTTGTAACAACTCGGTAAGGTGGTCATACCATGCACGTGGGGCTTGTTTAAGGACATAGAGTGCCTTATCGAGTTGATACACATGATCAGGAAAGTAGGGATCCTCGAACCCGGGGGGTTGCTTGACGTAAACCAATTCATTAATGGGACCATTAAGAAAAGCACTCTTCACATCCATTTGTTGTAACTTAAAGTTATGATGAGAAGCATATGCAATCAACATGCGAATGGATTCAAGACGAGCAACGGGAGCAAAGGTTTCACCGTAGTCGATACCCTCGACTTGGGAGTAGCCTTGTGCTACCAAACGAGCCTTGTTGCGAATGATAATCCCATGGGCATCTTGCTTGTTCTTGAATATCCACCTGGTTCCAATGACATTGTGGTTCCCCGTTGGCCTTGGCACCAATCTCCACACTTTGTTGCGCTCGAAGTTGTTGAGTTCTTCGTGCATGGCATTGAGCCAATCCGGATCTTCTAGCGCCTCATAGACCTTGTGGGGTTCCACACAAGAGACAAACGTGTGATGCTCACAATAATTTGCTAATTGTCTACGAGTGCTTACCCCCTTTCTTAAGCTTCCAAGCACATTCGTCATGAGATGATCCCTGGTGGAGAGCTTGGAAGCAACCTTGGTGGCACGACGCTCTAATTTCTCCTCGGTGGTGAGTTGAGGAGCGGTTACTTGATCATCTTGAGCGCCGTCATGAACTTGTTCTTGATCTTGAACTTGCTCGGGGGAGAGAACTTGACCTTGGGCATCACTTGGTGTGTCAACACTGTCTTGAGTATGATCTTGCCCTTGGTCTTGTTCATGAGGTTGAGGGCCTTCACTTTGTTCTTCGGAAGTGTGTGGGCCTTGGGTTGGTGATGGCTCCACTTGAGTGGAGCATTGTCCTTCTCCTTCAGCCACAAGGGGTTCCTCAATGGTGAGGAGGAATTTCATCACCTACATCACAAGTGCCACTTTGCTCCACTTGGGAGCCATTATTCTCATCAAACTCCACGTTACACGTCTCCTCAATAAGTCCCGTGGATTTATTGAGGACACGGTAAGCATGAGAGTTTGTAGCATAACCAACAAATATGCCCTCATAAGCTCTAGCCTCAAATTTAGACAACCGAACACCTTTCTTGAGAATGAAACACTTACACCCGAATACCCGGAAGTACTTGAGGTTGGGCTTGTTACCGGTGAGTATCTCATATGGAGTCTTGTTCAAGCCCTTGCGGAGGTAGAGCCGATTGGATGCATGACACGCGGTGTTGATGGCTTCGGCCCAAAAGTTGTACGGAGACTTGAACTCCGCCATCATGGTCCTTGCCGCATCCATCAATGTCCGGTTCTTCCTCTCCGCAACACCGTTTTGTTGAGGGGTGTATGGTGCGGAATATTGATGCTTGATTCCCTCATCACTAAGAAATTCATCCAAGGTGTAGTTCTTGAACTCGGTGCCGTTGTCACTTCTTATTGGCAAGATATTTGCATTGTGTTGACGTTGTGCTTCATTTGCAAAGTAAATGACGGTTTGTTGGGTCTCGCTCTTCCTCTTGAAGAAATACACCCACGTGTACCTTGAGTAGTCATCCACAATCACCAAGCAATACTTCCTACCTCCAAGACTATCGAAGGATGGGGGCCCAAAAAGATCCGTGTGAAGGAGCTCCAAGGGCCTCTTTGAATAAATGATAGTCGTGGGAGGGTGAGCCTTCTCATGTAGCTTTCCTTCGATACAGGCACTGCAAGCACGATCTTTAACAAAACTAACATTTGTTAGTCCACGGACATGGTCCCCCTTGAGGAGACTTTGCAAAGATCTCATATTGACATGGGCTAAACGGCGATGCCAAATCCATCCCACGTCAACTTTAGCCATTAGGCATGTCGCGGTCTTAGTGGGTCGCTCTAAAAAGTTAATCACATATAGACCATTCTCGACATGCCCAACAAAAGCTACTTTAAGAGTCTTGCTCCACAAGAGGGCCACGGTATCGATATCAAAGAAAGTGGCAAAGCCCATGATTGCAAGTTGACGAACGGAAAGTAAATTGTATGCAAGGGACTCAACAAGCATGACCTTCTCGATCGTGAGATCATGAGAGATGACCACCTAGCCAAGTCCCAATACCTTAGAGGATGAGGCGTCACCCCACTCGACATTGGTGGGCATAGATGGAACTTTGTGCACGTCCACCACCAAGTCCTTGATTCCGGTCATATGATTTGTAGCTCCGCTATCGAGCAACCATGATCCACCACCGGAAGCAAACACCTTGTTGGTGGCTTTATCCATGAGGCACTTGGCGGTGATGCTCTCGTTGGGTGAGTCAAAGAGAGACACCCGTGACGTTGTTGCAATGGCAACGGAGGCCATGGCAACCGACTCATCATCTTCATCATCGTCATAATCCTCATTGTACTCTTCTTGCACAACCAAAGCCTTGGGAGGAGTCTTCTTGGTGAAGTTGTTCTTGTTGGGGAACGACTTGGCCTTGTCCTTTCGGATGAGTTTGCCACCATTGTCTTCCCTCTTCTCATACGGGCATTCCGCAACGAAATGACTCATGTTGCCGCAATTGTAGCAAGTCCTTACACGTTGCTTGCCCCTTGTGCCACTCGAGTTGTTTTTGCTAAAGTTGGGCCTCGAGTTTTTCTTGCTCCAAAATTGCCTTGAAGCAAGTGCCATGTGTTCATGATATGCATACTTCGTATCTTTGGGGTTACTCTCCTCTTCTTCCTCTTCTTCTTCTTCCACGATGAGCTTGGCCTTCAATGCAAGGTTAGGCTTCTTTGCCCGTTGAGAACGGAGCACCGCATTGTCGGCGATCTTGTCCAAAATGTTCATGGCCACAAACTCATCCAACACTTCGCTTGAGGTCAAAGTGTGGAAGTCCGGTCTTTGACGAATGATGGAGGACATGGCCTTGTGGTAGGGCATCATTGCCTTGAGGAATTTGCGCTTGATCCAATTGTCATCCGTGTCCTTGCTCCCGTGATCTCGTAGTGAGACCGCGAGTTTGTTACTCTCCGATAAAGCTCACGAGGTTCTTCATCTTCCTTCATTGCAAACTCATCGGTGTCCTCTTGTACCACTTCATAGTTGGAGCGTTGAATGCTTGCGCTTCCCCGGTAGAGAGACATGACACAATGCCATGCATCTTTGGCCAAGGCGAAGGGACGAAGATGAGGTAGGTCTTCGGGTGGAATTGCATCTTGAATGATGAAGAGAGCATTCTCATTGAATTGATTGTCCGCGGCTTCTCGAGGAGTGAAGTTGCTTGGATCATGTGGATAGAAACCTTCTTCTATGATTCTCCAAAGGTTAGTGTTCACATGATTTAAATGACATTTAAAGCGGTAAACCCAAGAATCAAAATCCTCATTTTTCACAATCTTAGGGGGAGGACCGGCATGATTCAAATGAGTGGAAGGAACCAGTCCACCATAAACAAGTGGTGGTTCCACATGGGCAAAGATGCCGGTGCCATTCTTGCCACTAGAAGAAGGAGCCTTTTCACTACTAGCTTCCCCCTTGTCGGGGATAGCATCCGACACCTTGTTGGCGGGATCACCCACTTTCAACGGTGCGGTGGATAGTTTAAGCCCCTCAAGAAATTTAGTAAACATGCTTTCAACTTCCGTCGTCATGGAGGTTTTCAATGTCTCCAAGGCCACATTGAACTCCTCACGAGAGACCGATGTTCCCCCATCTCCTGTAGACGAGATCGGATTCACACTGGAGTGTTCCTCCACACCGTCTACGGTATCAACCATACTCTTTGGACGGTAAAGTCCTTAATAAAGAGACGAGGCTCTGATACCAACTGAAAGGATCGATATGGTTGACTAGAGGGGGGGGGGTGAATAGGCAACTACCAATTTTTAGCTTTTCTTTACCAAATTAAACTTTGCATCAAAGTAGGTTGTCCAGATGTGCAACTAGGTGAGCAACCTATATGATGCAATAACAACAAGCATACAAGCAAGCAAGGGTAGAAACACTAAAGAGCTTGCACAAGTAAAGGTAAGAGATAACCAAGAGTGGATCCGGTGAAGACGAGGATGTGTTACCGAAGTTCCTTCCTTTTGAGGGGAAGTACGTCTCCGTTGGAGCGGTGTGGAGGCACAATGCTCCCCAAGAAGCCACTAGGGCCACCGTATTCTCCTCACGCCCTCACACAATGCGAGATGCCGTGATTCCACTATTGGTGCCCTTGAAGGCGGCGACCGAACCTTTACAAACAAGGTTGGGGCAATCTCCACAACTTAATCGGAGCCTCCCAACAAGACCACGAAGCTTCACTACAATGGAATATGGCTCCGAGGTGACCTCAACCATCTAGGGTGCTCAAACACCCAAGAGTAACAAGATCCGCTAGGGATGAGTGGGGGAATCGAAAATCCCTTGGTGGAAGTGTAGATCGGAGCCTTCTCAGCCACTCCCGAGCAAATCAACAAGTTTGATTGGCTAGAGAGATAGATCGGGCGAAAGTGAAGCTTGGAGTATTTAATGGAGCTTGAGCAATAAATGGAGCTTGGGGGAGGAAGAGGTAGGTGAGAAGGAAGAATGGGACTCCCTTTTATAGCGGGGGCAACAATCCCGTTGCCCCCCACCAACCAGCCCCGTACAGGGCGGTACTACCGCCAGGACAACGGTACTGTCGTGCCAGCCAGCGGTACTGCCGCGCTAAGGAGACTAGTAGGGAACGGACCCAAATGCGGTACTACCGCGGTGGTAGGGCGGTACTACCGCTGCTGGAACGGTACTACCGCCACTACAACTGTGACTAGTGCCGCAAAACCCGACACAAGAAAAAGACCTCTCGAATCGAGGCGGTAGGAGCTAGACTACCCAGCGGTACTACGACAGTGGGGTCAAGGGCGGTAGTACCGCTGTGGAGCGGTACTGCCGCTTGTGACCCTTCGGCCGTAGTACCGCAGGCAGTGCGGTACTACCGCTAGGGCGCGCGCGAGAGAGAAGAAATCTCTCAAGGAAGCTGAGGACAAGGCGGAGGTGCCAGGCCCCCAGCGGTACTACTGCTGTGGAGCCACGGGCGATACTGCCGCTGCGGAGCGGTACTGCCGCTTGTGGCTTCTCAGCGGTACTACCGCTGGGTGCGCGGTACTACCACTTTGACCCAGACAGGACAAGGAAGAGAGAGGAGAGATCTCTTCAATGGAAAGGAAATGCTCGGAGGGTGAGAAGCTGACGTGTACGTGATGATTCCACCCATGCAAAACCCCAGCGGACCCCCTCTTGATAGTACGGTGCCCTCTACGCAACTAGTCCATCGAGAAAGAAACGAAAGAGCTACACCGTCTTGAAATACACTCCGATGGGAAGAAGGCGTCTCGTGCCAGGAGAGAATCTATGAGTTATTCAAAGCACAAGATTAGTCCGCAAACATGTTGTCATCAATCACCAAAACTTCCTTGAGAGAGATATGCCGTAACAACAAGTTCTAGGGGTTGACTACGATGAGACTTTCTCACCCGTAGCGAAGCTGAAGTCCGTCCGAATCATGTTAGCAATTGCCGCATTCTATGATTATGAGATATGGCAAATGGACGTCAAAACGGCATTCCTTAATGGTTTCCCTTAAGGAAGAATTGTATATCATGCAGCCGGAAGGTTTTGTCGATCCTAAGAATGCTGACAAGGTGTGCAAGCTCCAACGCTCGATTTATGGGCTGGTGCAAGCATCTCGGAGTTGGAATATTTGTTTTGATGAGATGATCAAAGCGTTTGGTTTTATGAAGACTTATGGAGAAGCCTGCATTTACAAGAAAGTGAGTGGGAGCTCTGTAGCATTTCTCACATTGTATGTGGATGACATACTGTTGATGGGAAATGATATAGAATTCTTGGAAAGCATAAAGGCCTACTTGAACAAGTGTTTTTCAATGAAGGACCTTGGAGAAGCTGCTTATATATTAGGCATCAAGATCTGTAGAGATAGATCGAGACGCCTCATTGGTCTTTCACAGAGTACGTACCTTGACAAGATATTGAAGAAGTTCAAAATGGATCAGTCAAAGAAGGGGTTCTTGCCTGTATTGCAAGGTACGAGATTGAGCACAGCTCAATGCCCGACCACGGCAGAAGATAGAGAAAAGATGAGTGTCGTCCCCTATGCCTCGGCCATAGGGTTTATCATGTATGCTATGCTGTGTACTAGACCTGATGTAAACCTTGTCGTAAGTTTGGTAGGAAGGTACCAAAGTAATCCCGGCATGGAACACTGGACATCGATCAAGAATATCCTGAAGTACCTGAAAAGGACTAAGGAAATGTTTCTCGTTTATGGAGGTGACAAAGAGCTCGTCGTAAAGGGTTACGTTGATGCTAGCTTCGACACAGATCTGGATGACTCTAAGTCACAAACCGGATACGTGTATATTTTGAATGGTGGGGCAGTAAGTTGGTGTAGTTGCAAGCAAAGCGTTGTGGCGGGATCTACATGTGAAGCGGAGTACATGGCAGCCTCGGAGGCAGCACAAGAAGCAGTTTGGGTGAAGGAGTTCATTACCGACCTAGGAGTCATACCCAATGCGTCGGGCCCGATGACTCTCTTCTGTGACAACACTGGAGCTATTGCCCTTGCCAAGGAGCCCAGGTTTCACAGGAAGACCAGACATATCAATCGTCGCTTCAACTCCATTCGTGAAAGTGTTCAAAATGGAGACATAGAGATTTGTAAAGTACATACGGACCTGAATGTGGCAGATCCGTTGACTAAACCTCTCCCTAGAACAAAACATGATCAACACCAGAACTGCATGGGTGTTCGATTCATCACAATGTAACTAGAATATTGACTCTAGTGCAAGTGGGAGACTGTTGGAAATATGCCCTAGAGGCAATAACAAAATGGTTATTATTATATTTCTTTGTTCATGATAATTGTCTATTATTCATGCTATAATTGTGTTATCCGGAAATCGTAATACATGTGTGAATACATAGACCACAACACGTCCCTAGTGAGCCTCTAGTTGACTAGCTCGTTGATCAAAGGATAGTCATGGTTTCCTGACTATGGACATTGGATGTCATTGATAATAGGATCACATCATTAGGAGAATGATGTGATGGACAAGACCCATTCCTAAGCATAGCTCAAAGATCGTGTAGTTCGTTTGCTGTAGCTTTTCTAAATGTCAAGTATCATTTCCATAGACCATGAGATTGTGCAACTCCCGGATACCGTAGGAGTGCCTTGGGTGTGCCAAACATCACAACGTAATTGGGTGACTATAAAGGTACATTACAGGTTGATACGTCTCCAACGTATCTATAATTTTTGATTGCTCCATGCTACTTTATCTATTGTTTTGGACTATATTGGGCTTTATTTTCCACTTTTATATTATTTTTGGGACTAACCTATTAACCGGAGGCCCAGCCCAGAATTGTTGTTTTTTTGCCTATTTCAGTATTTCGAGGAAACAGAATATCAAATGGAGTCCAAACGGAATGAAACCTTCGGGAACGTGATCTTCTCACCGAACGTGATACAGGAGACTTGGACCCTACTCCAAGAAGTTTCCGGGGAGGTCACGAGGGTGGAGGGCGCCCCCCTGGGCGCGCCCCCTGCCTCGTGGGCCCCTCGGAGCTCCACCGACGTGCTCCTTCCTCCTATATATACCTACGTACCCCCATTAGACCAAAGACGGAGCCAAAAACCTAATTCCACCGCCGCAACTTCCTGTATCCACGAGATCCCATCTTGGGGCCTGTTCCGGAGCTCCGCCGGAGAGGGCATCCATCACGAGGGCTTCTACATCAACACCATAGCCCTTCCGATGAAGTGTGAGTAGTTTACTTCAGACCTTCGGGTCCATAGCTAGTAGTTAGATGGCTTTTTCTCTCTTTTTGGATCTCAATACAATGTTCTCCCCCTCTCTCGTGGAGATCTATTCGATGTAATCTTCTTTTTGCGGTGTGCTTGTTGAGACCGATGAATTGTGGGTTTATGATCCAACTTATCTATGAATAATATTTGAATCTTCTCTGAATTCTTTTATGTATGATTGAGTTATCTTTGCAAGTCTCTTTGAATTATCCTTTTGGTTTGGCCAACTAGATTGGTAGTTCTTGCAATGGGAGAAGTGCTTAGCTTTGGGTTCAATCTTGCGGTGTCCTTACTCAGTGACAGAAAGAGTTGCAAGGCACGTATTGTATTGTTGCCATCGAGGATAACAAGATGGGGTATTTATCATATTGCATGAATTTATTCCTCTACATCATGTCATCTTGCTTAAGGCGTTACTCTGTTTTTAACTTAATACTCTAGATGCATGCTAGATAGCAGTCGATGAGTGGAGTAATAGTAGTAGATGCAGGCAGGAGTCGGTCTACTTGTCACGGACGTGATGCCTATATACATGATCATACCTAGATAACCTCATAACTATGCTAAATTCTATCAATTGCTCAACAGTAATTTGTTCACCCACCGTAGAATATCTATGCTCTTGAGAGAAGCCACTAGTGAAACCTATGGCCCCCGGGTCTATTCTCATCATATCAATCTCCATTACTTTATTTTACTTGTTTTGCTTTAATTTTCACTTTGCATCTTTATACCAAAAATACCAAAAATATTATCTCTATCAGATCTCACTCTCGTAAGTGACCGTGAAGGGATTGACAACCCCTAAGCGTTGGTTGCGAGTTGCTACTGTTTTGTGCAGGTACGAGGGACTTGCGTGTGACCTCCTACTGGATTGATACCTTGGTTCTCAAAAACCGAGGGAAATACTTACGCTACTGTGCTAGTTTGCTTACCTGTCGCTATGTCGAATTCCTTATCCGCTCCTATGTCTCCCGAGTTTGAAGTTCTTCACTTCAAGCAACGGCAAGGAGAAAACTTAAAAGATGCTTGGTATATGATGATGGAATCTTATCGTAAGTGCACCCTAGAGGTGAACTTTAGAATTCTTCTTCGCAATTTTTATGTTGGGTTAAACATGACGCATAGACAACTCTTGGATTGCATGGCCAAGGGAAATTTCATTAATATTGATCCCGGTATTGCGCATGAGATTATAGAGGGAATAGTGGGAACACCACCCCAAAAGGGAGGATCTCATCCTACCCAGGAAGAAACCCAAGTGTTTGAGAAGATTTGCGAAGTAACAAAGATTTTACAAAAGTCTCTTGAGCCTCTTAAAAATATTAGCGGAAATCTTAACCGTATGAATATGTTGATTACTCTTTGCAATAAACGGTTGGATTCTTTAGATCTAAAAATTTCCGAGTATGAAGGGAAGAGGGAAGAACCCCCCCGGATTCGAGCATGACTCCGCTAAAAAGTTGAAAATTAAAGATGGCAATACCTAGATCTATCCTTGCTTTTATGCCTAGCTAGGGGCGTTAAACGATAGCGCTTGTTGGGAGGCAACCCAATTTTATTTTGTGTTTTTTGTTTTTGGTTCTGTTTAGGAATAAATAATCCATCTAGATTCTGTTTAGATGTGGTTTTATCTTTTAATTAGTGTTTGTGCCAAGTTAAACCTATTAGATCTTCTTGGAAGATAGTTATTTGATCTTGCTGTAATTTCCAGAATCTTTGCGCTCAGTGCCCGAATTGTCAAAAATCACCAGAACGTGATAAAATAGTGATTCCAATTTCTTCTGATCAATAAACAAATTTTCCAGGTCGTCTAATTTTGGTAGAATTGTTTGGGTTCCAGAAGTTTGCGTTAGTAACAGATTACTACAGACTGTTCTGTTTTTGACAGATTCTGTTTTGCGTGTGTTGTTTGCTTATTTTGATGAATCTATGGCTAGTAAAATAGTTTATAGACCATAGATAAGTTGTAATACAGTAGTTTTAACACCAATACAAATAAAGTACAAGTTAACTACAGTACCTTAAAGTAGTATTTTCTTTTCTTTCTCTAACGGAGCTCACGAGATTTCTATTGAGTTTTGTGTTGTGAAGTTTTCAAGTTTTGGATGAATTCTTTTGATGGATTATGGAACAAGGAGTGGCAAGAGCCTAAGCTTGGGGATTCCCATGGCACCCCCAAGATAATCCAAGGACACCAAAAAGTCAAAGCTTGGCGATGCCCCGGAAGGCATCCCCTCTTTCGTCCACTTCCATCGGTAATTTACTTGGAGCTATATTTTTATTCACCACATGATATGTGTTTTGCTTGGAGCGTCTTGTATTATTTGTGTCTTTGCTTGTTAGTCTACCACAATCATCCATGCTGTACACACCTTTTGATAGAGCCATGTATGAATTGAAATTTGTTAGAATACTCTATGTGCTTCACTTATATCTTTTGAGCTTGATAGTTTACTCTATGTGCTTCACTTATATCTTTTTGAGCGTGATAATTTTTGCTCTAGTGCTTCACTTAGATCTTTTAGAGCACGGTGGTGGTTTGTTTTAAAGAAACTTGATCTCTCATGATTCACTTAGATTATTTTGAGAGTCGTTAATAGCATGGTAATTTGCTTAATGTTAATATACTTGGTATTCAAGATATGTGAAACTTTCTTTTTAGTGGGTTGAATACTAAGATAAGTTTGATGCTTGATAATTGTTTTGAGATATGGAGGTGATAATATCATAGTCGTGCTAGTTGAGTAGTTGTGAATTTGAGAAATACTTGTGTTGAAGTTAGCAAGTCCCGTAGCATGCACGTATGGTTAAAGTTGTGTAACAAATTTGAAGCATGAAGTGTACCTGGCTTGTGCATCCTTATGAGTGGCGGTCGGGGACGAGCAATGGTCTTTTCCTACCAATCTATCCCCCTAGGAGCATGCGCATAGTACTTGATTTTTGATGACTCCTAAATTTTTGCAATAAGTATATGAGTTCTTTTGACTAATGTTGAGTCCATGGATTATATGCACTTTTACCTTTCCGCCATTTGCTAGCCTCTTCGGTACCGTGCATTGCCCTTTCTCACATTGAGAGTTGGTGCAAACTTCGTCGGTGCATCCAAACCCCATGATATGATACGCTCTTTCACACATAAACCTCTCTATATCTTCCTCAAAACAGCCACCATACCTACCTATCATGGCATTTCCATAGCCATTCCGAGATATATTGCCATGCAACTTCCATCATCATCATCATCATCATCATCATCATCATGACATGCTTTACTTTTGTCATATTGCCATTGCATGATCTTGTAGTTGACATCGTATTTGTGGCAAAGCCACCATGCATTATTTTTCATACATGTCACTCTTGATTCATTGCACCATCCCGGTACACCGCCGGAGGCATTCATTTAGAGTCATATCTTGTTCTAGTATCGAGTTGTAATCATTATGTTGTAATCAATAGAAGTGTGATGATCATCATTATTAGAGCATTGCCCAATCAAAAAAAGAGAGAGAAAGGCCAAAAAAAGGCCCAACAAAAAGAGAGAAAATAAAAAGGGCAATGCTACTATCTCTTTTTCCACACTTGTGCTTCAAAGTAGCACCTTGTTCTTCATGTAGTGAGTCTCATATATTGTGCTTCAAAGTAGCACCATGATTTTCATATAGTGAGTCTCATAATTTGTCGTGTTCATACTAGTGGGAATTTTTCATTATAGAACTTGGCTTGTATATTCCAACGATGGGCTTCCTCAAAATGCCCTAGGTCTTCATGAGCAAGCAAGTTGGATGCACACCCACTAGTTTTCTTTTGTTGAGCATTCTTAGCTCTAGTGCATCCGTTGCATGGCAATCCCTACTCCTTGCATTAACATCAATTGATGGGCATCTCCATAGCTCATTTATTAGCCTCGTTGATGTGAGACTTTCTCCTTTTTTGTCTTCTCCACACAATCCCCATCATCATATTCTATACCACCCATAGTGCTATGTCCATGGCTCGCGCTCATTATTGCGTGAAGGTTGAAAAAGTTTGAGATTATTTGAGTATGAAACAATTGCTTGGCTTGTCATCGGGGGTATAGAAGTTGGGAACATCTTTATGTGACGAAAATGAAGCATAGCCTAACTATATGATTTTGTAGGGATGAACTTCCTTTGGCCATGTTATTTTGAGATGACATAATTGTTTGATTAGTATGCTTGAAGTATTATCATTTTTATGTCAATATGAACTTTTGTCTTGAACCTTTCGGATCTGAATATTCATACCATGATTAAGGAGATTTACATTGAAATTATGCCAAAGTATCACTCCGCATCAAAAATTCTCTTTTTATCATATACCTACTCGAGGACGAGCAGGAATTAAGCTTAGGGATGCCTGATACGTCTCCAACGTATCTATAATTTTTGATTGCTCCATGCTAATTTATCTACTGTTTTGGACTATATTGGGCTTTATTTTCCACTTTTATATTATTTTTGGGACTAACCTATTAACCGGAGGCCCAGCTTAGAATTGCTGTTTTTTGCCTATTTCAGTATTTCGAGGAAACAGAATATCAAACGGAGTCCAAACGGAATGAAACCTTCGGGAACATGATCTTCTCACCGAACGTGATCTAGGAGACTTGGACCCTACTCAAGAAGTTTCCGGGGAGGTCACGAGGGTGGAGGGCGCGCCCCCCTGCCTTGTGGGCCCCTCAGAGCTCCACCGACGTGCTCCTTCCTCCTATATATACCTACGTACCCCCATTAGACCAAAGACGGAGCCAAAAACCTAATTCCACCGCCGCAACTTCCTGTATCCACGAGATCCCATCTTGGGGCCTGTTTCGGAGCTCCGCCGGAGAGGGCATCCATCACGGAGGGCTTCTACATCAACACCATAGCCCTTCCGATGAAGTGTGAGTAGTTTACTTCAGACCTTTGGGTCCATAGCTAGTAGCTAGATGGCTTCTTCTCTCTTTTTGGGTCTCAATACAATGTTCTCCCCCTCTCTCGTGGAGATCTATTCGATGTAATCTTATTTTTGCGGTGTGTTTGTTGAGACCGATGAATTGTGGGTTTATGATCCAACTTATCTATGAATAATATTTGAATCTTCTCTGAATTCTTTTATGTATGATTGAGTTATCTTTGCAAGTCTCTTTGAATTATCCGTTTGGTTTGGCCAACTAGATTGGTAGTTCTTGCAATGGGAGAAGTGCTTAGCTTTGGGTTCAATCTTGCGGTGTCCTTACTCAGTGACAGAAAGAGTTGCAAGGCACGTATTGTATTGTTGCCATCGAGGATAACAAGATGGGGTATTTATCATATTGCATGAATTTATTCCTCTACATCATGTCATCTTGCTTAAGGCGTTACTCTGTTTTTAACTTAATACTCTAGATGCATGCTGGATAGCGGTCGATGAGTGGAGTAATAGTAGTAGATGCAGGCAGGAGTCGGTCTACTTGTCACGGACGTGATGCCTATATACATGATCATACCTAGATAACCTCATAACTATGCTAAATTCTATCAATTGCTCAACAGTAATTTGTTCACCCACCGTAGAATATCTATGCTCTTGAGAGAAGCCACTAGGGAAACCTATGGCCCCCGGGTCTATTCTCATCATATCAATCTCCATTACTTTATTTTACATGTTTTGCTTTTACTTTTCACTTTGCATCTTTATACCAAAAATACCAAAAATATTATCTCTATCATATCTCACTCTCGTAAGTGACCGTGAAGGGATTGACAACCCCTAAGCGTTGGTTGCGAGTTGCTACCGTTTTGTGCAGGTACGAGGGACTTGCGCGTGACCTCCTACTGGATTGATACCTTGGTTCTCAAAAACTGAGGGAAATACTTACGCTACTGTGCTGCATCACCCCCTCCTCTTCGGGGAAAACCAACGCTAGCTCGAGACGTAGCACAGGTATCTCCGAAAGTGTCTGTTGGGTTGGCACGAATCGAGACTGGGATTTGTCACTCCGTATGACGGAGAGGTATCTCTGGGCCCACTCGGTAATGTATCATCATAATGAGCTCAATGTGATCAAGTGGTTGATCACGGGATCATGCATTACGGTACGAGTAAAGTGACTTGCCGGTAACGAGGCTGAACAAGGTATTGGGATACCAACGATCAAGTCTCGGGCAAGTAACGTACCGATTGACAAAGGGAATTGTATACGGATTGATTGAATCCTTGACATCGTGGTTCATCCGATGAGATCATCGAGGAGCATGTGGGAGCCAACATGGGTATCCAGATCCTGCTGTTGGTTATTGACCGGAGAGTCGTCTCGGTCATGTCTGCATGTCTCCCGAACCCGTAGGATCTACACACTTAAGGTTCGGTGACGCTAGGGTTGTTAGGAAGACTTGTATGTGATTACCGAATGTTGTTCGGAGTCCCGGATGAGATCTCGGACGTCACGAGGAGTTCCGGAATGGTCCGGAGATGAAGATTTATATGTAGGAAGTTGTCATACGGTCACCGGAAAGGTTCGGGGGCATATCGATATTGTACCGGGGCCACCGAAGGGGTTCCGGGGGTCCACCGGGAGGGGCCACCTCTCTCGGAGGGCCTAATGGGCTGTAGAGGAAAGGGAACCAGCCCTACATGGGCTGGCCGCATCCCCCCTTGGCCCCATGCGCCTAGGGTTGGGGGGAACCCTAAAGGGGGCGCCCCCCTTGCTTGGGGGGCAAGCCCCCTCCCCTTGGCCGCCGCCCCCCCTCTAGATCTCATCTAGAGGGGGCCGCCCCCCTTCCTCCTTCCCCTATAAATAGAGGGGCAAGGGGAGGGCTGCACACAATCATCCAAGGCGCAGCCCCTCCCCTCCCCAACACCTCTCCTCCTCCGTAAGAGCTTGGCGAAGCCCTGCCGGAGTACTGCAGCTTCACCACCACCACGCCGTCGTGCTGCTGTTGGAGCCCTCTTCCTCAACCTCTCTCTCCTCCTTGCTGGGTCAAGGCGCGGGAGACGTCCTCGCTCCGTACGTGTGTTGAACGCGGAGGTGCCGTCCGTTCGGCGCTAGGATCTTCGGTGATTTGGATCACGACGAGTACGACTCCATCAACCCCGTTCTCTTGAACGCTTCCGCTCGCGATCTACAAGGGTATGTAGATGCACTCCTCTTTCCCTCGTTGCTAGATGACTCCATAGACTGATCTTGGTGATGCGTAGAAAATTTTAAAATTCTGCTACGTTCCCCAACATCAAGGGTCATCTTTATTTAAACCCCCGGGCCAATGCTCCTCTGAGTGTTGGTCCAACCTGTCAGCTGCCGGTGGCCACCAGGGGCAACTCTGGGCTGGCGTACCGGAACCTTGGACAATCCGGTGTGCCCTGAGAAAGAGATATGTGCAGCTCCTATCGGGATTTGTCGGCACATTCGGGTGGCTTCGCTGGTCTTGTTTTACCATTATCGAATGTCTTGTAACCGGGATTCCGAGTCTGATCGGGTCTTCCCGCTAGAAGGAATATCCTTCATTGACCGTGAGAGCTTGTGATAGGCTAAGTTGGGACACCCCTGCAGGGATTTGAACTTTCAAAAGCCGTGCCCGCGGTTATGGCAGATGGGAATTTGTTAATGTCCGGTTGTAGAAAACCTGAAGTTGACCTTAATTAAAATGCACCAACCGCGTGTGTAACCGTGATGGTCTCTTCTCGGCGGAGTCCGGGAAGTGAACACGGTGTTGGAGTTATGCTTGACGTAGGTTGTTCTAGGATCACTTCTTGATCATAGTTTTCTCGACCGTGCTTTGCCTTCTCTTCTCGCTCTCATTTGCGTATGTTAGCCACCAAATATGCTAGTCGCTTGCTGCAGCTCTACCTCATACCTTTACTTTACCCATAAGCTTAAATAGTCTTGATCGCGAGGGTGTGAAATTGCTGAGTCCCCGTGACTCACAGATACTTCCAAAACCAGCTTGCAGGTGTCGTTGAACCGTGCAGATGACGCAACCAAGCTCAAGGAGGAGCTCGATGAAGATCTTGTCCTTTATGTTGTTCCATTTTCAAGTTGATCAGTAGTGGAGCCCAGTTGGGGTCGATCGGGGATCTGTGTAGCTTTTGGGGTTGTCTTCTTTTATTTTGGTTCCGTAGTCGGACCTTGATTGTATCTGTTTGATGTAATGCTTTATTCATGTAATTGTGTGAAGTGGCGATTGTAAGCCAACTATGTATCTCTTTCCCTTATGTATTACATGGGTTGTGTGAAGATTACCTCACTTGCGACATTGTTGTCAATGCGGTTATGCCTCTAAGTCGTGCTTCGACACGTGGGAGATATAGCCGCATCGAGGGCATTACAAGTTGGTATCAGAGCCTTCCCCGACCTTAGGAGCCCCCTGCTTGATCGAATAGCTGGCGTTGTTGAGTCTAGAAAAATGTTTTGAGTCATTTAGGGTTATATATATATCGGAGAGTTAGGAATTCTTTTTTACTTCCCAGTCCCTTCGTCGCTCTGGTGAGGCATCCTGACGTAGAGTTTTGACTCTTCTCTTCTCAAATTTCACTAAAAAAAATTTAGGATCACGCGGGTATCTTGGAATCATTCTGATGGTTTTGTGACGAGAACATTGTTCTTGGTGCCTCCTGACATTTAGGGTTTGTGGCAGTGTCCCGGGGAGTTGAGCTCCGAGGTGTTGTCGTCACAATTTTATCGTTGCAGTTCTAGAATACCTGAGTTTAGTTTCGCCGACATCGAAAATCTCTTTTATGCAGTTGTTGGTGAGATAACCTCGACGCCACCCAGTACTGGGGCAGGAGTTCAGGAGTATTGCCATAACTCGTATAACGGATGCTTTTCGAAGGTTGAGGTAGACGATTTCCGAAGGTTTCTTGGTTATGTGTTGAAGGATGGATACAGCTGGATGTAGGATTTGTTAGTTTTGGGTGAGATATTATGCTTCCCCTGTATCCCCAACACCTGATTGCATAACCAGAAAATTTCGGGAGTTTATAAGTGGGAATTCAAGTAGCTCTTAGGATATATTTCCGACATATGTATGATATGAAATTGGGGTTCGACGTCTAGTGGTCCGCCTACTCACGGTTAGTTTTACAGTGGTCTCGTTGTGTCTTAAAGAGTCCTTGGCTATGCCGACTCGGGGATGCTTGGTATGTCATGTGCACTGCCTTGTACATGATGGTGCTGTACGATCGAGCCCGTGTAGGCCCCACCACGAAAACTTTGGACGAAATCTCTATCATATGTTTGTTCTGGCAATCCTTGTTTTGTTTTGGATTGTGGTATTCGAGTTGCTTCGAAGTCAAATGTTGATTCCATACCTTTCCTAAGCAGTGTTCTTATGTTCCTATGAGAATACTAAACCTTCATGATAATCGAGACTGTCATGTCAATCCTTTTCAACCGGTGTGCTTCTCTTCAAGTGGATCCGATCATTCCAATATCAGCAAGATCTATTACTAGTTCTTCTCAGCGGTGTTGTCTTCATCCGTCCTCAAGTTGCCTTTGTTTTTCCTGCCCTCCCACCTTTTTTCTTCAAGGAATCCGATGTATTTATCAAGTATCCATTTTACTGATGTGAAGTCTCTTCATTCTTTTCTTTCAATGTTCTTACCCGGTGATTCTCATGAAGATTCTAACGGAGCTTCAAGTTCGTCACTCTTCACTCATTTTCTTCTCCGGTGGATTCAATTCAAACTTTGTGGATCATATCCCTTTTTCCTCGTTTCAAATACCTTCTCATGCCGGTGCTCATCATATTCATTCATTTCTCGCTATTCAATTGTTCCGGAGTGCTCAAGATATCTCAAAAGGCTCGCCTAATCATCCAAGATCCGTTCAACCTATTCCGAGGTTGTTATCTCATTCAAGCCATTTATTTCAACCGGTGCAATCTCTCTTTTCAAGCAATCGTTCAATGACTTTTCTTTTGAGTGGGCCCTAACCCACAGGTCTTTTCCCAGGATCTTACCTGACTCCTCTTATTTTACTAGAGCTATTCTCAAATCTTTTAAAGTTTGACGTAAGAATGAATCATCATCAGTCATATGTATTTCTCCAAGATCTTTCAAATTGTTTTCATCGTTGGCTCAACCTTCCATTTTTCATCCCGGAGTATCTCAACAATTCTTGGTGGTACTTCTCATCGTCATTATCAACATTTGAAGACCAAAGAATAGTTTTTCCTCCATATCTTGCTTCATTCTCTTTAAGATTCGTGATTCCAGTTGGTTTCCATCCTCTCATAATTGATTTGACTGTGAAAATTATTTTCACCCATCCGGAGAAATTCAAGATTCTTTTCAATTTGATTCTCCGAAGGCTATCAATTCAGAACTATTCATTCTAAGCTTTCAGCTCTCTTTCTCTAAATCTTACCGGTGCATCATTCAAATATTATCTATTAAGTTCATGATCTATTCGTCCTCTTGTATCTAAACTCTCTCATATATCTTCGTTCATTTGCTAATTCTTACCCTGGTGATTCATCCCTTTTACTTCGTTCATTTTCAATTCTTACGGTGGTTCGTGGAAGACCTTCTCAAGTTTGCACTATATCTATCTTAATCCTTTCTACGAGAATATGTAATATGTCAAATCCGTTGATTGTCATCAATTTAATTGGTGAAGGATACACATAACATAATTCTTATTCTTGTTCCATCCAAGTGATTAATTCCTTACTCCGGAGGTTCATCAAAATTCTTGATTTTCTTTTGATCATCTTTTCTTTCTCGCAGATCCAAGCTCTAATTATCACGGAGATCCATCTAAATCATTACAAGGTTTCACCTTGTGTTTTCAACTTCACTTTCTTTTCGTTATCCTTTTGTTACCGGAGTTGAAGGTTCTACATGATGGTTCATCAAGGATTTAATTCATTCTTGAAGTTTTCATCGAGATTCTTTTCTAAGGAGCTCAAGTATTCTTCATCTTGCAATCCAGAGTGTAATCATTTCTACCGTATCATTAGAGGTGGTGTTATGTCATTCTTCATAACGTGAGTTCATGTTTCATGTTCCACATGTTGTTAAGAATGAGGTATTTTAAATCCATCAATCCCTTTGTTGGAATTATCTTGGGCTATATTTCACCTAAAACCGTCCCTAAGGATTGTTGCTATTTATGGTGATCATATAGGACCCAAGTTCTTCTTTCATCCTTCCGGTGAAATAAGCTTTCTCGTCTCCTTGTTCATACCAATCCAATTCTTTTTCCCGTGAGTGGCAGGTTTTCACCTCATAATTTGAGGTGTATTCCATAAGACCATATCAAGCTTATCCTTTTCGTTGTTGGTTTTCCAACAATTCCGTTCAACCCTTCTTTTAAGGATGCTTTTCAAATTCTATTGTGGTAGAAGATGTCTTTTTCCTCTCAATTCTTTCCTTTCCAAGATCCAACTTCTATTCTTTCTCCCGGAGGTCTAGTGATGTTGCTCTTTTCACTCCTCATCTCGGTTTGTCAAGATCATGTTCAATTTCTTCCATTTACAGTCAAAGTGCTGTCCAAATTATATCAGTCTTTTTCCTTCTCTATCTTGTTTAACCGGAGTGTTGTGCCCTTTTGCTCAAATCCTTTTCATCCTATCAAGTATTGTATCTCTTTTCAACCGGAGTCCTATAATAAATTGTTCTTCCTTGTTCCTCTTTTCTAACGGGGTGTTTTCAACTTCGTTCATCTCCGTTGTATTCTTTCTTTCAATTTGTTCAACTTTTCAAGGTTTTTTTGGTTTCACTCGTTTGTCAAAGAAGCAACTTAATTTTACCTCTTCTCTTTCTCTTCCGTTTGCCCTCCGGTGCCATTCTAGATCTCGGGACGAGATCCTCTCGTTGTGGTGGAGAGTTGTAATGCCCCGAGACCGATGTGCCAGGTGTTCTCCAGTTATTCGTTGTTGTTGCCTTGTCATTCGCTTGCGTGTTGCATCTTGCCATGTCATCATCCGCATTGCATCTTCATGTTTTCAAAACTTGCATCCGTCCCAGTCTCCTCGTTCTTTCCGTTGTCCATTCTGAGCCCAGACACACTTGCACGTGCCCACGGCATGCCCGAAATAGTATTTTATAACTGGCCGAAAAATGTTCTCGGAATGGGTTGAAAGTTGGCATGCGGTCTTATTTTAGTGTAGGAAGACCACCTGTCAAATTTCATCGCGTTCGGAGTCCGTTTGATAGCCCGACCGTTAAACTATAGCGGCATTATAACCGGGCACACGTCGAACGTTTTCGGTCTCCGGAAACAGTCGTTGGGCCTCCCTCTCTTCTTTTCTCTCAGCTCAAGACCTTCTACACAGCCCACTACCTACCGCCAGGTCCAACCTAACCTCTCTCGTCAGCCCGCGACCCTCCTCGCGCGCGCGCCCGAAAGCTGTCCCGGACCCGACTCGGGTAGTCGTCACCGTTGGGTCCAGATCATCCCCAAACATCTACAAAACATCTCCGTTTTGTTAATTGGGCTCCCTAGCCTATTTTTCCCGACCGTCCGATTACGATCGGAGGGATGGATTAACTCCTAAACTTCCCCTCCTTCCTTATATATATATATATATTTACCCCTAGTCTAAATCTAGTCCAAACCCTAGAAACTAGGGATCTTGTCCCATCCTCCGCCGCCGCCAGCCCACTATCTCCTCCTTGGGATCCCCTCCCGATCCAAACCACCAACCGAAGTCATCATTTTCCGCCTCATTTTCCAGATCGGACCAACCACTCGTCGCCTGCCCGATCCACCACTGCAGTCAGCCCGAGCGATCGTGGATCGAGCGCTACCTTCAGCTGCAGCCGCGTGGAGCTCCTTTGTACCCGAGCTACACCAGGCCCCGAGCCGCCTCGAGCTCCCCTCGCCTCCACCTCGTCACTGCCTCGCCTCGCCGGAAGCTGCCTCCCCCGCCGGCGAGCACCTTCACCAGGCCGCCTCCGGCCAGGTCCCACCGTGCCCCTTTTACTTCTCCTCCTTCCTGTAATCCCTCTCTCCCTGTGGCCTCTCTTTTTCCCCAATTCCCTCACCTCTCTCTCATCTTTAGGAACCACATGACGCCACTGCAGACCCAGCCATGGAGCCATGGATGCCGCCCTCTGCAGCTCCGTCGCCAAGACCGTGGGCCACCGCGTCCGGAGATGGCCGGATCTGCCCCGGCCCGATGGCTTGCGCTTTCCTCCGCGTCCTCCCCATCCTGCCACTACCGCGTTCGGCATCCTTGTCTTCGCGCCGCCGCCTTGTTCCGCTCGATTGCTGCCTCCATTCGCTGGTGAGTAGCAGTAGCAGTGTCGCTAACCCCTGCCTCGATCTTTTCCTCTGTCTTTGCTTCTCTCTCCCGTCTCAAATTCTCATCTCTCTCTGCTTCCTTCCCCTATTCCTCTCTGAATCACTCTCTGTTTTTTCTTCTTCAGGCAAACAGCAGCCTCCTTCAACCTCGTCGCCTCAAGCCCCTGCTTGTCTCCTCCTACATGGATCCGTTCGCCCTCGCATCGTTCCTGCGGGATCAAACGCGTTCTGGCCGGGAAGAGCCCCGCAACTGCGACCTCCTGCCTCCTGTCGCCATGCGGCGCCACTGCCTTTCTTCTTCAGCGAGAGGCAACAGCTCTGCATCGAGCGCACGACCACCACGCGCGTGGGTCACAAGCTGGACTCTCGTTCAGGCCCAGCGCGCCTCCTGCCCCACCAACTTGGGCTTGGCCCATGGTGAGGGCACCCCGAGCCCCTCCCTTCTTTCCCCTCCTATTGGGCTAGGCTGCTAGATTCGACCTGTATAGTTTTTTTAGGCTCTGTGAATTTCTGTAATTATCCAGAGAGCAGCAGTTTTGCAGGAAACCCCCTAGACTACATGCATATAATAACTCACAATTGGTGCGTCGGATTAAAATGAATTATATATGAAACTTGCTTAAAATTGTGTCTAGTTTAATAATATGTTACTTTCACCCATGTTCAAAATGTTTAAAATGATGTCTGTTTAAATTTTCCCCTATGCCATGCTAAAATGACTTAATTCATAACTAAATAACCGTAACTCCGAATTTAATAAACTTTATATGTAAATGGGGTAGAATTTTGCCTAGTTTATCATGGTGGCATCATTGTGCATGTTTAACAACTATAAAATTTGGTTTAGGGCAGAACAGCACCAAACCTAATATATGCATATGGGGATTTACTGGAATTGTTGTTCGTTCCTTCCGGCCTCATTTAAACTTGCCTAGATAGATAGTTGCATTATGCTTCACCTCTTTACATGTTTTAACAACATTTAATATTGTTGGGTACATAAACGAGATCGAACTAAATAACTTGAATGTGGTTGTCGGTGTCAAAACCGGCAGATCTCGGGTAAGGGGTCCCGAACTATGCGTCTAGGCTGGATGGTAACAGGAGGCAAGGGACACGAAGTTTTACCCAGGTTTGGGCCCTCTTGATGGAGGTAAAACCCTACGTCCTGCTTGATTAATACTGATGATATGGGTAGTACAAGAGTAGATCTACCACGAGATCGAGGAGGCTAAACCCTAGAAGCTAGCCTATGGTATGATTGTTAATGTGTATTTGTCCTAGGGACTAAAAACCTCTAGTTTATATAGACACCGGATAGGGTTAGAGTTACATACAGTCGGTTACAATGGTAGGAGATCTAAATATACGCATCGCCAAGCTTGCCTTCCACGCCAAGGAAAGTCCCTTCCGGACACGGGTCGGAGTCTTCAATCTTGTATCTTCATAGTCCAGGAGTCCGGCTGAAGGTATAGTTCGGCCATCTAGACACCCCCTAATCCAGGACTCCCTCAGTAGCCCCTGAACCAGGCTTCAATGACGACGAGTCCGGCACGCAGATTGTCTTCGGCATTGCAAGGCGGGTTCCTCCTCCAAGTACTTCATAGAAGATTTCGAACACAAAGATAGTGTCCGTCTCTGCAAAATAAGTTTCCACATATTGCCATAGAGAGAATAATAGTTACACAAATCTAATCTGCTGACGTATTCTGTAGCGTGACATCACACCACGGCCAAGCTTTTATTCGAACCGTTTTACTGTCCCATCTCAGCGCGTTATGCGAGGCGGTTTCCTTGGCACGTCTTGTTAAAGCAGAGATCGTGTCCCCTTATTCCGGGTTTCTCATCAACACGGGCGTGGGCAACCCAACCGCTTCTAGGATTCCTAGATTATAGGCAAGCCCAAGCGGACACGGAGAGGACGCTTGATATTCACCCTCTTTATAAAGGGACCAGGCTTTTATTTTTCCCTCCCGTGCTCAATCGAATCCTTCCCCCACCTCAAGCTCAAGCGCCCGGAGTTCAGGTCAGGTGCTCCGAACCTTCAGTCATGTCTGGATCTAGCCTTCAAGGCCGATAGGTGCCTTCCTCCGTCACGGAAGAAGACATCAAAAAGTTGAGGGAGGCCAAATATCTGACCACCGAGATTTTGCATCGGCTGCCTCCCCGAGGGCAGGTCGTCCCTACCCCCGAACCCAACGAGAACGTCGTGTTCGTTTCCCACTTCCTCCAATGTCTAGGCCTTGCTCTGGATCCTTTCGTCAGGGGTTTGATGTTTTATTATGGGCTAGACTTCCATGATCTAGCTCCGGACTCCTTTCTTCAAATCACGATATTTATTGTCGTGTGCGAGGCCTTCCTCCGGGTTACCCCTCACTTTGGCTTGTGGCTCAAGACCTTTGAAGTGAAGCCGAAGATGGTCGAGGGGCAACATGCGGCGTGTGGAGGTGCCTTAGTACGCAAGATGATGGGAGCTCCGTGGCCCAAAGGTTTCATCCCAGAGGTGTCTGAATTGTGGCAACAGGAGTGGTTCTATATCACGGCTCCTCGAAGCGCCAAGTGGGCGGCCGCCCCTGTTTTCCGCTCGGGCCCTCCACCACAACTGATGTCATGGATCAGCAGGGGTCTGAGCTGGGGTCCAGCCAAGGATGTGCCTATACTGCAAAGCCGCATTCGAGATCTCTTCAATGGAGATTTCAGTTTGGTTGCGGTAGCACAAGTTATGCTGGTTCGCCAAGTCCAACCTTGCAAACGCTGCCCCCTTCGCTTGTGGGAGTTCAATCCCGAGGGACCGCGTGTCATTCAAAATTTCCTCGGTTTGACGCATGAGGAGATGTACAAGTCATTCTTCGGACCTCAGGTAGAGTGTCCGGAAATCACCGAGGACGTGGGCCTGAGCAGTACCCGCACCGCCGAACAGGTAAGGAATCTTCCGGCCGAACATACTGTCTCTCATTTGTTACGAAGTTATTTCTGAGAATTCGCTTTCTGATCAGGACTGGCTAGCGAAGGCAAAGTTGATTCGGTGTTCGGCCCCCCTCCCTGAGGGTTTGGAAAATCCGGTCCTGGAAAAGATGCTCCAGATCGCGCCTTGCCCGGAGCCCTTGAGGGAAGATACTGCGGAGGACAGTAAGGGCGGACGCGGGCCCCCAACGCTGCCCATTCTAACCGAGGGAGCAGGCGTCTCCATGAAGGAAGACGACCGAAAGAGGAAAAGGACCGTGCCCGGGGATTCGGAAGCCGAAGCTTCCAAACGGGAGAAGAAGTCTCCCACCAAGGGTCCTACCTTGGGGGGTGCTGTTGCCGCACAAAGTCCGCGGGGGGATCAATTCTCCCGCGAGTCATAAGTGACCCGGAATACTTTAACAGTACAGATATGTCATCTTTTTCTTCTGAGAAAATAACCACTGCATATATCTTTAGCAGTTCGGGCCTTAGCCCCTCTCAAATGAGCTCGTCTTCAGGGGATCTTCTTCCAGAGATGATGGAGAGCGAAACGCCTCCTCCGGACTCCTCCGCTCCGGAAGCGGGCGACCTTAAAGTGTCGTCGCGGAGAGCCTCTCCGAGTCCGGTGAGGCCAGAAGATAATCCCATTGACCCCCGAAGCTCCCAGTGTCCGGCTCCCTAAGAGAGCAGACAAAAGAGTCCAGCACCATCTAGTGTGCGATCGGATGTTCTGAGGGAGTTGGTGGGGCGAGCGGCCATCTCAGATGAACACCGTGTGCTGATGAATACGGTGATGGAGAGAATATCGTGCGCCGAAAGCGGATTGCATGAAGCTTTTATGAGTCTACTGACAGGCTTTGAGGTATGTAAAAGAATGTATGATAGTCCTGCACATGCTAGGTGTGCCCTGTGTAGATAGTAGCCCCTGAGACTCTGGTTGTTGTCGGAAACGACGATGAACAGAGGATCAAATTCCCAGGTAATAACCATACCGCCTCTATGTGCAGGTGATGGAAGCTCCGGTGGCTAGCCGGACTAGCGAGTTTGCCCATTTAGAACGGCAGTTGGATGCGGCAGACGCCGACATCGAGCTTGTTAACAAAAGGCTTGACGAGGCACAGGGTAAGTGTCTATATCTGGTAAACGTCACATAGGAAGAGCAGCATAATGCCAGTATCTTTAATATGTTGTGACTGCAGATGGAGCTGCCACTGTTGAAGCCTTGCAGGCAGAACTTGCCCGAGCCAAGGAACAAGCAAGGTTGGTTAATGCGGCTGCTTTGAAGGCGGCCGAAGAGTTGCAAGCCGAGAAGGCCGCACATGGCGAAAGCCGAGATAAGATGGCCAAGATGTCCATAGAATTAAAAGCCGCCACCGATCATTGTCGGGTTCTTGAAAAGGAAAACCAGGCTAAGGCATCGGACCTTGAGAAGGCTGCTGCGACGAGAAAATACCTTCGCTCTGCTATGAGGGCAAAGAAGGAGGAGCTGCGGGAAGCCGGGGATATTGTAGCTGGGAAATCCTTTATGTTGCGGAGGAAGTTCGGAGATCCACGGTATGCCCCTCTGGATCGGCTATGGAGCTCGGAGGATGTGTATATGGATTTGGCGGCGAGCGCTGCCGATGCGGCCAAGTACTTCCAGGGTCAAACAGACCGTGGAGTAGACCAGCTATTTTGGAGATAATTCCATACTCCTGAGCGTCCACTTTCATTGACTGACCAATTAGCCGAATGGGCCGAACTAAATAGGTTGTCCGAACTCGCCATGAGGTCCGTGGTGGATCAGCTATGGCCGGAAAGGTCGAAACCGAACAGCTATTTCAGCTTGGTGCAGCAGTTCCTGGACGTGGTGCCGCGCATTAATGCGATGAAGAGGTCGGCGTGCATAGAGGGCGCACGGATGGCCTTTGCCCGTGTCAAGGCATACTGGGCGGAGATGGATGCTACCAATGTTGCAGTGCGGGATTCGGCCATAGGTCGAAAGGCTGCTGAGCACTACTTTGAAGAAGTTCTTGAGGGTGCCCATTCGGTAGAGACCCAGTGCTCAAAAAATATTATGTTTGAGTGATATGTAATCTCATTTTAAGCGAAGTGCTTTTATAGAGTTTTATAAGGCTATTTTTATACTTTTGCCTGAAAGTAATATGATGCCTCCTGGGCGGCCGTTTTTGTATACGTGTGTATAACCTGAAAGATTGCAGTCGTCGGCTTCAACCCCCACGCATATAATGCGGAGGTGCTAGCAAAAACACGCCTTCACACTTAACCCAACGTCTTGGTCCTATTAAGGAGGTGATAGCGGAGCGAGCGAGGCAACCGGACTATAATGCTCTAACACTTTCACTTAGCCATAGGAGTTTGACAGTGGGGCTATGAGATAGCCCCTGGTGGCTCCGCACTCTCCCGATCTCAGGGTGCGTACATGCCTGGCCGAAAAACGGCCCTTTGTTAAGGCGGAGGAATTCTAACATTCGCACAGGTCATCGAGTGGTTGACCAGTCTCGCGCTATATCATGACAGTCAATTTTCAGCTTTCTCTACTGAGGTGCTCGTCCGGATGAACCAGGGCACAATCGCAGTAGTTCTCCTGGTGCTACCTTAGCCAGTAAAGCGGAACATAAGGCACCAAAACACAGGAGCCGGGCAAACCCAACATTTGACAAAAGACAATGATTTGGAGCTGATGCATATAGGGCCAAACTCACGACGCCGAACACTCCCTAAGGTATTCGGTCTTTGTGGTATAAACCGGGCCTAAATAATGGCCTTTGTAAGAAGCCCCGTGTGTCTAGGTACGTGCATTGTTCTGGCGTGGCCACATGCCAAGACGTCAGCATCCTTCACAATGGTGGATATGTATCAACAAGAGACAGTAAAAAAGGTTTACGCAGGGTCTTAATCTAAAAAGAATCCTTTGAGCGGGTCCCTGCTGCACGTCTGCGCCTGTGTCTCTGTTGTGCCGTATCCTGGACAGGTGTAGCACGATGATCGTCTATAAAAGAGAGGAAGCTAGGTGAAAAGGTTGTCGTGCAAAAAGATAGTTTTTTAAAGAAACCATGTATAATTGAAGATGATAATAAATTGCCACTTGTCTTTGCGCGTTGAGCCCCTTGTATTGACAAATAGGGGTGTGATCACTTATTTGGTGTAAATAGCGGCGCCGGACTCGATTGCTGGTCCGGACGCCTTTAATGTTTGGCTGCCCAGGCAACCTCACTCTCTTCGGCGCGCAGAGAGCGCTTGATATCTCCGTGCACTGTAATGATGCCACGTGGACCGGGCATCTTGAGTGTGAGGGATGTGTAGTGTGGTATTGCATTAAAGCGAGTGAAAGCTTCTCGTCCGAGCAGTGCTTGATAGCCACTTTGAAACAGAGCGATGTGGAAAGTTAAATGCTCGCGACGGAAGTTATCGGGGGAGCCGAATGTAACTTCTAATGAGAGGGAGCCCGTACGACGAGCCCCTGGGCCTGGCGTTACTCCTTTAAAGGTAGTATTGCTATGGCGAATTTGGGTTCGGTCTAACCCCATCCCGCGGATTGAATCCTGATATATTAGGTTTAGGCTACTGCCGCCGTCCATCAAGACTTGTGTGAAGTGATATCCGTAAATTACTGGGTCTAATACCAGGGCAGACCATCCTGCATGCCGGATACTTGCTGAGTAATCGTGATGGTCGAAAGTGATCGGTTGAGATGACCAGTGGCAGCACTTCGCGGGGTCAGGCACTTGGGTATGTTTTCCTGGGAGTGCCGTTTTGTTTTTTTCCCTGATCACGTGTAACACGTGTACTGTTTTGACTTCTGGTGGAAATTTCTTTGGTTCCGCCGTGTCTTGTTTGGGAGGCTCGTCCTCGTCTTCACTTGGTGTATCTTCCCCCTTGTGTACGGCGTTGAGCTTGCCTGACTGCTTGAAGACCCAACATTCTCTGTGGGTATGATTAGCGGGTTTACCAGGGGTACTATGGATGTGGCATACTTGGTCCAGAATTTTGTTGAGGCTGGACAGTTCGTCCCTGGTGCCTTTAAGGGGCGGCTTTTGACCTGGCCGAGAGCTTTTGAATCCGGCATTTACTTCCGTGCCCTTCGTGCTATCTTCTTTAATCTGGCGTTTGCTATTGCTGTTGCGCCGTGATTTCCCGTTTCCATCTCTAACTTCGGATGTACTGGGGTCGCTAGTGCTGCATCTGGCTAACCAGCTGTCCTCACCCGTGCAAAAGCGGGTCATGAGGTTTGTTAATGCAGCCATCGTTCTCGTCTTATTTTGGCCGAGGTGTCTGGCGAGCCATTCGTCGCGGACGCTATGCTTGAAAGCTGCCAAGGCTTCGGCGTCCGGACAGTCGACAATCTGGTTCTTTTTAGTAAGAAACCTGTTCCAAAGCTTTCGGGCTGACTCTCCGGGCTGTTGAGTTATATGACTCAAATCATCCGCATCTGGAAGTCGGACATAAGTCCCTTGAAAATTTGCCCGAAAGGCGTCTTCGAGCTCTTCCCAACTTCCAATGGAGCTTTCGGGTAGGCCTTTGAGCCAGTGACGAGCTGGCCCTTTGAGCTTGAGAGGTAAGTACTTGATGGCGTGGAGATCGTCTCCTCGAGCCATATGGATGTGAAGGATGTAGTCCTCAATCCAGACTCCGGGGTCTGTTGTTCCGTCGTATGCCTCTATGTTTACAGGTTTAAATCCCTCTGGAAATTCATGGTCCAGAACCTCATCGGTGAAACACAGGGGGTGTGCGGCACCCCTGTAGCTGGGTGTACCGCGTTGTTCGGGTGTTTGTTGTGTTGCGTTGTACGCTGGGGCGCGCTTGCGTGGTCCATAGATGGATCTTGTTGCGCCGTCCTTTGGGTGCGAGCCCTCGCATGGGTCGCGTATTGTATTGTGAGTGGCATTGTATGCCGCTCTGTGTTGGTAGAGGGGTCGTCCATCCGACCAGGTGGCTACTTTGATATTTGGTTGTGGAGGTTCTGAGGCCTCCTCATCAAATTCGGGCAGCAGCTTCCGCTTTGGGTAGCTCTTGGAGGGGCGATTGTCGTCGTACCTTGCTGCTGTGCTGAGTATTTTACTCCATCTGAATTGGAGTGTGTCTTGCGCGGCCTTGAGCCTTTGCTTCTATTTTTTCAGGCTCCTGGCGGTGGCAACAAGCCTTTTACGGGCGGTCTGCTGCTCCGGGTGTCTGTCCGGCGTTATGTCGTCCGGGCCATTATCCTTGATAGGATTTGTTTGTTCGGTTTGATTATCCGGATTGCCGTTGTCCGGCAGCGGTTCGCCCTGCTCCAGCGCTGGGTCTGTGTGATCGCTATTTCTGTCGAGGCGGGATTTGGGGCGGCGCTTGCGTCGCCGCTTTGACTGCTTTTCGAGGGAACAGGCCTTCGGTGCGTCCTTCCGTTCCTCGTCGTCATCTTTTGGTGCGTCCACCATGTATACATCATATGACAAGGTGGCTTTCCGGGGCCTAGTAGGCGCTGGTTCTTCATCATCTCCTTCATCGGCGTCCATACCATCGATGTCTTCGGAGTCGAAGTCGAGCATGTCGGTTAAGTCGTCGACAATGGCTAGAAAGTGGGTGGTGGGTGGGCTTTGAATTTCTTCATCGTTCGAATCCCAACCTTGCTGGCGGTAGTCCGGCCAGGGCTCTCCTGATAAAGAAAGAGACTTCAGTGACTTTAGAATATCGCCAAAGGGCGAGTGCTGAAAGATGTCCGTGGTAGTAAACTCCATGATCGGTGCCCAATCGGATTCGATTGGCCGGGGTGCGGAGGGTTCGGAGTCCGGAAAGGAGTCCGGCTCCCTGGAGTCACGAGTCTGGAGTGCGGGGCTGGTGTTCGGCACAATCGCCGTTGGGATCGCAGTCCCCGAGGCGGCGTCCAACCGCCCATCCTCGATTGGCGTAGTTGGCTCCGAATTAAGGATCGGAGCCGATGCGGGTGCGGCCTCCAGGGCACTGCTCGGCGGCAGAGCTAGATCATGCTCGTCGGGACAGTGCGGCGCGCTTGGCAGTGGCTCGAATCCGTCGAGGATCAAGTCCCCGCAGATGTCAGCCGTGTAGTTTAAACTTCGAAATCTGACCTGACGGCCAGGGCATAGCTTTCGATCTGCTCCAGGTGGCCAAGTGAATTGGCCCGCAGTGCGAAGCCACCGAAGACGAAGATCTGTCCGGGGAGGAAGGTCTCACCCTGTACTGCATCGCTATCGATGATCGTAGGAGCCATCGAGCCTGACGGCGATGACACAGAGGAACTCTCAATGAAAGCACCAATGTCGGTGTCAAAACCGGCGGATCTCGGGTAGGGGGTCCCGAACTGTGCGTCTAGGCTGGATGGTAACAGGAGGCAAGGGACACAAAGTATTACCCAGGTTCGGGCCCTCTCGATGGAGGTAAAACCCTACGTCCTACTTGATTAATACTGATGATATGGGTAGTACAAGAGTAGATCTACCACGAGATCGAGGAGGCTAAACCCTAGAAGCTAGCCTATGGTATGATTGTTGATGTGTATGTTGTCCTACGGACTAAAACCCTCCGGTTTATATAGACACCGGATAGGGTTAGGGTTACATAGAGTCGGTTACAATGGCAGGAGATCTAAATATCCGCATCGCCAAGCTTGCCTTCCACGCCAAGGAAAGTCCCTTCCGGACACGGGTCGGAGTCTTCAATCTTGTATCTTCATAGTCCAGGAGTCCGGCTGAAGGTATAGTTCGGCCATCCGGACACCCCCTAATCCAGGACACCCTCAGTGGCTTCGTCAATATGCAACAGAGTTGCATATAGAGCTCCACATAATTTGTAGAATTGCTTGTGCTCGTTGCCATGCCATGCTTCATTAAACCGGACATGCACCATACTTGTTGTGCATCATGCCATGTTCGTGTGTGGTTTGTTTACTATCTTGTGTGCTTCTTTCCGGTGTTGCTTCTTCGGGTTGGTTCCGGTAACGTCGTGTTGTGAGGATTCGTTCGACTACGACCGTTTGTCTTCTACATGGACTCGTTCTTCTGCCTTGCAGGATCTCAGGCAAGATGACCATACCCTCGAAATCACTTCTATCTTTGCTTGCTAGTTGCTCGCTCTTTTGCTATGCCTATGCTGCGATACCTACCACTTGCTTATCATGCCTCCCATATTGTTGAGCCAAGCCTCTAACCCACCTTCTCCTAGCAAACCGTTGTTTGGCTATGTTACCGCTTTGCTCAGCCCCTCTTATAGCATTGTTAGTTGCAGGTGAAGATTGGAGTTTATTCCTTGTTGGAACATGGATATTTTTGTTGGGATATCACAATATCTCTTATTTAATTAATGCATCTATACACTTGGTAAAGGGTGGAAGGCTCGACATTATGCCTGGTGTTTTGTTCCACTCTTGCCGCCCTAGTTTCCGTCATATCGGTGTTATGTTCCCGAATTTTGCGTTCCTTACGCGGTTGGGTTATAATGGGAACCCCTTGACAGTTCGCCTTGAATAAAACTCCTCCAGCAAGGCCCAACATTGGGTTTACCATTCGCCACCTAGCCTTTTCTTTCCCTTGGGTTCTGCAGACTCAAGGGTCATCTTTATTTAAACCCCCGGGCCAGAGCTCCTGTGAGTGTTGGTCCAACCTGTCAGCTGCCGGTGGCCACCAGGGGCAACTCTGGGCTGGCCTACCGGAACCTTGGACAATCCGGTGTGCCCTGAGAAAGAGATATGTGCAGCTCCTATCAGGATTTGTCGGCACATTCGGGTGGCTTTGCTGGTCTTGTTTTACCATTGTCGAAATGTCTTGTAACCAGGATTCCGAGTTTGATCGGGTCTTCCCGCTAGAAGGAATATCCTTCGTTGACTGTGAGAGCTTGTGATGGGCTAAGTTGGGACACCGCTGCAGGGATTTGAACTTTCGAAAGTCGTGCCCATGGTTATGGGCAGATGGGAATTTGTTAATGTCCGGTTGTAGAAAACCTAAAGTTGACCTTAATTAAAATGCACCAACCGCGTGTGTAACCGTGATGGTCTCTTCTCGGCGGAGTCCGGGAAGTGAACACGGTGTTGGAGTTATGCTTGACGTAGGTTGTTCTATGATCACTTCTTGATCATAGTTTTCTCGACCGTGCTTTGCCTTCTCTTCTCGCTCTCATTTGCGTATGTTAGCCACCAAATATGCTAGTCGCTTGCTGCAGCTCTACCTCATACCTTTACTTTACCCATAAGCTTAAATAGTCTTGATCGCGAGGGTGTGAAATTGCTGAGTCCCCGTGACTCACAGATACTTCCAAAACCAGCTTGCAGGTGCCGTTGAACCGTGCAGATGACGCAACCAAGCTCAAGGAGGAGCTCGATGAAGATCTTGTCCTTTATGTTGTTCCATTTTCTAGTTGATCAGTAGTGGAGCCCAGTTGGGGTCGATCGGGGATCTGTGTAGCTTTTGGGGTAGACTTCTTTTATTTTGGTTCCATAGTCGGACCTTGATTGTATCTGTTTGACGTAATGCTTTATTCATGTAATTGTGTGAAGTGGCGATTGTAAGCCAACTATGTATCTCTTTCCCTTATGTATTACATGGGTTGTGTGAAGATTACCTCACTTGCGACATTGCTGTCAATGCGGTTATGCCTCTAAGTCGTGCTTCGACACGTGGGAGATATAGCCGCATCGAGGGCGTTACACAAAGTGCCTCTTTGGTGTGACAATGAAAGTGCCATTAAGATCTCTCTCAACCCGGTGCAACACTTCAAGACGAAGCATATCGAGATCTGGTATCATTTCATTATGCATAAATATTGTATCACTTCATTAGGCGAGGAGAGATCAAGCTCAACTATGTCAACACTCATGATAACCTTTCAGATATTTTCACGAAGCCCTTGGATGAAGCAAGATTTCGCGAGTTAAGGCATGAGCTAAATATCATTGATTCGAGCAATGTTGCTTGAACCCTTGCACACCCCACCATACTCAACGTGTTGTCTTGTTTAGATGTAGGCATGGACATAGGGGGAGTGTTGTTCTCTCAATGAACTCTCCCTCCCCCCATTATGCATAAATTGATCAAGTCTTTCACATTAGCCATATTTGATGGTACTTGTGCTTCAAAGACGAGTTTTGGTCATGGACCCAAGGATAATTCTTTGCGGTGCCATACCAATTGACTCAAACATAGGTGGCTACGGCCACCGCCCTCTCTTTGGAGAGGTGGTGTCTCGTGGTTGTTTAGTTTTGTCGTGTGCCTTTCTGCTTTTGTGTGTTGTGTGGTCTTGTGGTGTCGTGTTGCCTCGGAGTGTTTGTGCAAAGACCCCGTTTTTCGTGTGCTTGAAACGTGCATCTTTTTGAGCCCATGGTACTACCGCGGCTTGCCGCGGTACTACCGCTTTGAGAGGCACGGTACTACCGCTCAAGTGTGGTACTTCGGAAGTACCGCGCCGAGTGGTACTACCGCGATGGGGCACGGTACTACCGCGCCGTCGAGGGAGCGTGGGGGTTATGACTCTGGCAGGGGAGTTCCAACTCCCCATACCTATTCACTTGTCTCTCTCTCTCTCTTGCTCAAGAATGGCGCCGGAGGCCCTCGCCGGGTCTCTGTCTCCAGCCACTCTCCTCGGATTCCGACCGGTGGGATCGTTCCCCACCACTTCCTCTTGCCATGGACCAAGGTTTTTCCCCAAATCCCTCTTTTTCTTGGTTGTTCTCTCGCTTCTAGGTTTTTGGGGAGATGCTTGTTGTTCTTGAGATTTTAGGCCAAATCTATGCAAGAGTAGGATGTAGGAGAGTCGTGTTGCGTAGGAATCATACTTGATATGTTGTCTCGTGGTAGATTTGTCCAACCGTGGTACCGCCGCGGTTTCACGGGCTTTTCTCAGATTTGAACTTCTTCGGATCTGACACGGTGCGGTAGTGCGGTACTACCGCCCGTCAGGTGCGGTACTACCGCGCTAGCTCGTGCGGTACTACCGCTCATCGGACACGGTACTACCATGCTAGCTGAGGTACTAAGCTCGTACTACCACTCCTAGACCCGGCACTACCGTGACCTTACACGGTACTACCGCATCTAAGAGCGGTACTACTATCTTAGTTCCGCGGCACTTGGCAGTACTACCGTAGGGGTCAAATCTCTCTCTAGGCAATTGTCTTGTGTGCTTTCTGCATGTTTCTTTTGCTTTGTTGTGGTCTTTGCATTGATCCCTCTTGTTTGTCGTGGGTGTTTTTCGTTTTATGTCTCAGGTGGTGGCTCTCACCGTTCCAATCCCAGTCGTGACACTGGCTCCAAGCGTCTGCGCAACCCCCAAGATGAAGCCCCAGAGGGCTCCAATGCCCCCAAGCGCAATGTCAAGACCACTGCCAGCAAGCAAAAGGAACCTGCTAAGGGCATGGACAAGATTTCAGTCTCTGAGTATGTCGAACGCCGGAGGATCAATCCCTATGTGAATCCTCGGGCTATCCTCAGAGGCACCGAGTTGTTCTAGACCAAGCAACAGGCTCTCATCTATCTGGATGTGATCAAGAGCAAGCAGAATACCTTCGTGGATGTCAAGTGGATAGACATGCATGACATGCGGAAGGACAAGTTTCGTGACTATTTTGGAGAGGCTCTGGACTTGGTGGAGCAGTTTGCTATTGAGCCGGTGATCTCCTTTCACCTTGACTATGACCCTGAGCTTATCTGTCAGTTCTTTGCCTTAGTGTACTTTCGTCCTGGGGATGAGTGGAGGATGACTTGGATGACTAACGGTCGTCAGCTGTCTGCTACATGGAAGGAGTTCATGGATCTGCTTCACATTCCTGATGACGGGCTTCACACCCCCGTTGGTGTTCGCCCCCACGCCAACTCTGAGTCTGCCAACAAGAACCTGCTTCAGCCTTTCCTTGTTGAGAAGTGCTCCCCAATGGCAAGTCAACTTGGGTGTTGAACTCCTTTCTGGATATCATGCATCGCATCTTCCGCAACACTCTGTTCCCACGCATTGGCGACAAGGAGAAGGTCCATGCCTATCTGGTGGACATGTCGCTCCTGTGTGCAGAGGCACGTTCATCTCAGACTCAGCCACTTGATGTCTCACACATCATGTGGTGTGAGCTTCGTTTGCGGTGTTCACTCGCAAGGTACCTATCTATGGACCGTACATGTTTCTGCTGCTCTCCACCACTTGGGAGAAGATGTACCCTGGTGTTGAGTTCCTTGCTCCAGACTGGATTCGCCATGAGTCCATCAGCCTCCGCGTCAAGCCCAACTGGGCCAACACCACTACTTGTGCTGAGGCCTCTTCTGCTAGGAGGGCTGCTGGTGAGGAGGAGGCTGCTGCTGAGAATATTGCTGAGGACCGTGCTGCTAGGTCCACCACACCTTCCTCTGAGCCGTCGTGGGCCAAAAAGTTAAAGGACAAGATGAAGACTCTCTTCTGCATGCAGGCAAAGGGACAGTACATGGCTCACGTGGCAGACAAGGAGAGTCGCCGCCGTGACAAGAAGGTTATGAGGCTCTTTGGAGAGGATGTGTCTGGCGGGTCTAAGGACGTCATCACACCTGAGGCTGCCTGGATGTCGAAGCAGGGATACAAGTGGACCAGTTCAGAGGAAGACATCAAGGAGACCGTCCCCGCCGCTGAGTCTGACGAGGAGCACGAGGAGCAGTGGGACGACTTCTCTGCCTGAGCCACCCCGTGTGTGTAGGTGTCCTCTCTGCCTTTTTGGCGTCTCGATACCAAAGGGGAGAGAGTGTAGGGATTTGCGTTGTGTCGTGCTTGGTGTGTTTGTTTGCTTTGTTGTTTGGACCTAATTTGCCTCGTTTGCTTTTGTTTGGTTTATGCCTTCGAGACCTATCCTACATATGGTGTAAGACATATGCACTCTATCTATCTTAGTTAACTTATGTTTGTACTATCTTGTCTAGTGATAGATATGCCTTGTCTCTATAATATAGGGGGAGCTTTGATCCTAGTATGTGTGACGTGCAGTCCAAAGCACTCATCTAGGTGGCACACATCTAGGGGGAGCCCGTCTATATTCTAGAGAGGAGGGGTTTGCGGTTACTTAATATTATTTCCCTTGTGCAAATCCCGTATTGTCATCAATCCACCAAAAAGGGGGAGATTGTAAGCAGTGGCGGAGGCAGGGGACGAGCAGGGGCCTTGCCCCCCCTTAACATCATTCATTCAAGCCTAATATGCATGTTAAGAGGTGATAAATTGCTGTTAAAATGATGAACTTTGATGCGCCGGCCCTCCCAAACCATGTTCAACTGCACTTGGCCTCCCTCATTGACTTCTTCTGGCTCCGCCACTGATTGTAAGAGCATATTTATCCCTAAGGTGTTTTGGTGATTGATGACAACGCGTTTGCGGACTAATCGTGTGCCTTGAGTATTCCAGACATTTCATCGCTAGGCACAAGACGGTTGGGTGCCCCTCGAAGACTGTTGAAGACGACATCTTTTCTTTGTTTCTTTTTGGTGGACTTGAGTCGTAGGAAAGCCGTACCATTAAGAGGGGGTCCGCGTTGGAAAGGTTTGGGTGGAATCATCACGTACACGTCTCCTTCTTGTCCCCTCCTTTTGTCCCTTGGAGCTTCCTCCGATTTCTCGCCTCCCTGGTTCTGGCTGCTGAGTTGGGTTGCAGTAGTACTGCTCCCAGGAAAGCAGTAGTACCGTAGGCATCAGCGGTAGTACCATGCGGTGGCGCGGTAGTACCGCAGGTGCCCACGGTAGTACCGCTCCCCTGGAGCTGCACTACCGCTGCCCATCAGGCTAGTGCCGCTCCTTCGCGGTAGTAAGGGCGGATGTAATTTTTTACAGCCGCACGTACCGCGGTAGTACCGCTTTCGCTCCGCGGTAGTACCGCGCTATGCTGTCAGGCAGTAGTACCGCCCCTCGGCAGTACTACTGTGTCGGGTTTTTGCTTGTTCCATTTCTTTGTGGAAGTAGGCATGGATGTTTCCTCCCCCCTGGCTAGGGGATTTCTGCCTTGCGGTAGTACCGCATGCAGGCGCGGTAATATCGCGCTTGCGGAAGTACCGCCCTCAGCTCCTACACGTCAGATCTGATCTTGCTGTCGCTGGGGTTGCGGCAGTACCGCGGGCTAGTACGGTAGTACCGCATAGCCGTGCGGTAGTACCGCTTGATAGCAAGCGGTAGTACCGCGCGGCCCTGCGGTGGTACCGCTAGCCTGGCGCGGTAGTACCGCTGGCTGCGGGCTGGTTGGTGGGTAATGGTTGGATCTTTGTCCTACACTATATAAGGGGTCCCCCTCTTCCCTGTTGACTCATCTCTTCCAACCCCAAGCTCCATTATTGCTCTAAACTCCATTTTCGCCCGATCTCACTTCCTAGCCAATCAAACTTGTTGATTTGTTCGAGAGTGGTTGAGAAGGCCTCGATCCACACTTCCACCAAGAGAAATTTGATTCCCCCACTAATCCCTTGCGGATCTTGTTACTCTTGGGTGTTTGAGCATCCTAGACGGTTGAGGTCACTGCGAGGCCATAGTCCATTGTGGTGAAGCTTCGTGGTGTTGTTGGGAGCCTCCAATTGAGTTGTGGAGATTGCCCCAACCTTGCTGGTAAAGGTTCGGTCGCCGCCTCCAAGGGCACCAATAGTGGAATCACAACATCTCGCATTGTGTGAGGGCGTGAGGAGAATACAGTGGCCCTAGTGGCTTCTTGGGGAGCATTGTGCCTCCACATCGCTCCAACGGAGACGTACTTCCTCTCAAAGGGAAGGAATTTCGGCAACACATCCTCGTCTCCACCGTCTCCACTCTTGGTTATCTCGTGCCTTTACTTGTGCAAGCTTATTTGTTTCATATCATTTGCTTGCTTGTGTTCCTATCCTCGTTGCATCATATAGGTTGCTCACCTAGTTGCATATCTAGACAACTTACTTTGATACAAAGTTTAAATTGTTAAAGAAAAGCTAAAAATTGTTAGTTGCCTGTTCACCCCCCTCTAGTCAACCATATCGATCCTTTCACATCTAATTATTTAGGAAAACTAATCACGAGCGCATCCTATCGTCTCCTATCAGGGAATCGCGATCGCGAGTCGCCTGCCGTCATCGGCCCACCAACCACGCGAGCCACAGTGGGAGACACGCGAGGAGGAGCTGCAGCTTCCTCCAAACACATACACGTGCCATCACCGCCTTTATCTTATGCTTGAAGGTCATGTCACTCTTCTACTGACTGCAACGATTTCGTCCATGTCCTGGGCATGCTCTCTGGGAACCACCGGCATCCGCGTCGACTTCAGCTCCGTACACAACACCCACGCTGACAACCACCCACCGCCGACGCCCTTCAAGTGGGGGCAACCCCGAGTATCCTGGACCAGTATAAGTGGGCCAAAAAAATTGAGTGGGGGCATTCGCCCCCACAACCATGCATGTAGATTCGCCTGGTCGCCAACCATCGTCGTCCCTTGGGCGGCGCAGGTCTCGGCCACTGCGCAGCAGGTGAAGCTAATCACGGCCCGATCTCACTCGCCCGAAGCCACCGCCGACTCCCTCAGCTCTGACATGTACTGCTCCATTGGACACGCTTGTCCAGTAGTCACGCGTGGACGACGTCGTCCAAAGACATCCTACCTTTGTTGGACACTGGAACTCCCCACGCCCCGGTGCGTGGAGGCTGCCACCTCAAAGCTGGACGACTGACTCACCTGCGTCGACAACACCACCCAGCTGGTGAGAGGACACGGTCGTCGCGGCCGCTCGCATGCCTGAATGACGGAGACACTTGCCTTCACGCGAACACGCCGCACACACGCACTAATCAGGTAAGTATTGAGTGTTGTTTTTTATCGCTACCTCATCGGTGGTGACACATCTAGAAGTACAGGAACTAGAGATGAGGCAATAAGAAACAGAGTAGCGCTGGAGCACATACAGTTGGGTTTCAGGCAACCAATGCCTTCTTTCTTTCTTTCTTTCTTTCTTTATTTATTTTTCACTGATTTTCGCATACCTGCAACAGACATCCTTGTTTTTTTAAGTACTGACTATCGGTTATTACATGGCCAACTCACGACTACATAGTGAACTCACAGACAAATTCGCCGAACCAAGACCTTACTTGCAGTCATGAAATTATGTTTCACTGAAAAAAAGCCCAGAAGTTTGCATAAGTTTTAGTGAAAAAAACTAAAGTTTGCATAAGTTTTACTAAAAACCCGAAGTTTGCATAAGTGTATTTGTTTGTCCAGCATATACATGGCAATTGTAAGTTCACATGAGCATTTTCATATTGTCCTTATCTACAGGTGAGTTAACATGTTTTCCTGATAGAAAACTTGAACCACATACAAGAGAAGCAAAAGATGCATGTTGATTATGATGATGATGAATGTAGGATATTTTGTGGTCATGGTAAATTCTCATATCATTTATTTTATTTCATTATTGCACTCTACATTACATACTATGCACGAGCACTTTGGTAGAGGTGACGAGTTCGCATCATACAGAGAGACCAACCATGTTTCTCCGAATATCTTGAATCATGATCCTTATGACTTCGTCTCTACTTCTATACTACTTATAAAAGAGCAAGCATTATCTTCTCTAAGTGCACCCCACAAAACGTACACGGATACATTACCACCGCATTTTTTTTGTCTTGTTTCACAGCTGATTCTATGCAGTCAAGACATCTCTACACTTCTCTATCTAATAATGGCTTCCTCTTTTCAACAAACCATAGAGGTCTCTTCCTACTATTGTGGTTGACACTCAATTGTAATAATAATTCTTGACTGGAGTTTGTTACTGAAACGGTTTCTTAGCTTGTCCTAAGTGACATTTAATTTCATGTGTGATTATACTTGCATAAATATGTGCATATGGAGAATTATGATGAATCTTCTAAGTAATTTTGAGTTTTATACATCGGGAAAAGTGGGTGGTCTTTTAATACAGGAGACATGTTGATTAAGGAGAAACGATATTTCAAATTATTTGTACGAGTAGGGAATAAGAGATTGTGTACTTTATGGGGAAATTTTAAATTTATGAATAAATTGTCTTGTATTAAGCTTAGTATAATGTGTTAATCCAAATAAACATGTGTTACACGTGCACACTTATTAGTCCAAATAGACGTGTGTTGCACGTGCACACTTACTAGTATCTCTAAAAAAAGATATATTAGAAACAGTGGGAGTTGGTAGTAGGAGACATATACCAACGCGAATTAGCTACACTATGATCTGTTGCTGCCTAGGAAATGGTCCTGACACGAGAGGCAGTTTGTTTGTCTGTTAGAGCTTCACGCGGAGCGTTGTACAGTGAATAAATAAAGTCAAGGAATGAAGACAAATGTGTGATTCATTCGACCCATGCGTGTTAGCAACCCTGCTCTAGCTGTAGCTAGTGCATGCATGCATGCGTGGAGGCTACGTGCGGCAGAGCGGGCAGCTTGGGCGCCGGCGCAGCCATTCGTCGACGCACGACCGGTGGAACGCATGCCGGCACCTGGGCAGCCACCGGAGGTCGTCGCCGTCTGCATACTCCGTCAGGCACACCGCGCACGTCGTGTCTCCCGGCGCCCGGCCATCTTCTTTAACCGACGTGGCGGCGGCAGCCATCTGGCTCGCAGCCGACGAATACACTGTTGTCGGGTACGCGGCCTTGTCGATCCCGCACGGGCACGGCTGCCCCAGGCCGAGCTCGAAGTCGACAACGCTCTGCTGTGACGCCTGGCGCCGGTTGGAGCAGAGGACGACGGTGGAGAGGGAGACGGCGAGAAGCGCGGCCATGAAGGCGCCGATGAGCACCACGGTGGAGCCGGGCATGGTGGTCGCTGCCTGGCAATACAACCTGTCACGGTGGATATCAAATCAGACCACATATATATTATACTCACTGCCAAAGAATTCCATAGTCCGGTCCAAATCCAAATAAACGCGCTAGTCGTAATTCCGTGTAACTTTGCCAGGAAAAGAAAAAGGAGCCTGCAGATTGGTCTAGCTAGTCAATAATGAATTGCACAAGGAAACCAGCTAGGCAGTTTCCTCTGTGCATGTACAACAAATCTTGCGACCGAGACACGCTACTATACACACACAGGCATTCGCAGACGAGCAGCACAACAATCTTGAAACCTTTTGCGACAGAATCTCCCCGGCCATACCCTATCTCTGACGACGTGAGAGCCAAGGCAGTAGTACATGCCTGGACGTGGTCACGTAGACGGCCGCCGCGGTGGACCAAAGTCAGAGTTCGCCTTCCTTCCCCGTCGCGTCCAGCGGAAAGAAAGAATCCGGTCATCCAACCGACGGCCTCCATCCAATTCGTCACGTGAAGATGAGATGATCACCTCCTCACCTCGATCGGCCGGCCTTCCAGCCACCTTCCAGTCCATGCTGCTGTTATAATTATAAATACGTCACACACTGAAGCTCCTGGTTCTTCCATCAGAACCGGATCCCTCTCTTCTTCTTGCTCTAGCACTCTTCACTAAGTCTCCACGGTAGATGGAGGGCGTCGAGGAGATCGTCATCGCCGGCGCCGGGCTCGCCGGCCTCGCCACGGCCCTGGGGCTGCACAGGTAATTCAAGAGCCTTCTTGATTGGGGTTTCTTGTTCCGTTCGGCTCTCGCTCCGGCCTGGAAGATCAAGCTGACGAACGGGTGGTGTTGCAGGAAAGGGGTGAGGTGCGTGGTGCTGGAGTCGTCGGCGACGCTGCGGGCGTCGGGGTACGCCTTCACCACATGGACCAACGCCTTCCGCGCGCTGGATGCGCTCGGTGTCGGGGACAAGATCAGGGAGCACCATCTCCTCTACGAGAGGTCATAATCTTTAAGCATCCCACCCACCAAAGCTTTTCTGTACAGAGCAACGTAGTACATACACCAACTCACTGTGAAGCTCAGAATAATTGGCTCATGGTCAAACCTGTCAAATTACTTAAACACTTTTAGATTTAAGATGAACCTTTCTTTAGTGGAAAATGTCTATGTCTCTACACAAACCACTGTCCCTATAGCTCACTGAAGTGAATATTTTACTGTACTTGTTCGCAGGCTGGTGGCCTTCTCTGCGTCCACGGGCGAGGCTGCCGCAAAAGTGAGCCTAAAGATGCAGGGTAAAAGGTACGACAATCTTACGAGACCATGCTCACTGAATTTACAATCATAGGAACAATGGTCTGATCATTAATCTGACCGCGAATAATTATCAGTTTTGCTAGAACTCATCTAGATGAGATATAATTTGGTCTCATTCACCTCTTATAGCCATTGAATGTGATGTTATAAGATGTGTGTGTGCTGACGTGAGTTGTTTTTGTTCTTGATTTTCAAGTGAATGGGACCAAATTATATCTCATTTAGATGAGTTCTAGATACTCCCAATAATTATTGGTTCCTTCTATCAGCGTGCCTCACGAGATCCGGTGCGTGAAGCGCAACTTCCTGCTGGAGACGCTGGAGAACGAGCTGCCGGAGGGCACCATCAGGTACTCCTCCAAGATGGTCGCCATTGAGATCGAGGAAGAGGGCAACGTGAAGCTCCTGCACATGGCCGACGGCTCCACCATCAGAGCCAACGTAAGAGCGCATCTCTTCTTGTCAGCACTGCACTGCGGTTGGTAACAAAATCTTCTTACACTGACTAAGCGGATCCGTGCGTGCAGGTTCTTGTGGGGTGTGACGGAGTGAACTCGGTGGTGGCGAGGTGGCTGGGCCTGCCCAAGCCCATCCTCTCGGGGCGGTCCGCCACCAGGGGCCTCGCCGAGTACCCGGACGGCCACGGCTTCGGGCCGGAGATGCTGCAGTTCATCGGCCAGGGCTTCCGCTCCGGCGTGCTCCCCTGCTCCGACACCTCCGTGTACTGGAACTTCACCTGGTACCCGTCCCCGGCGGACGGGGACGCGGACGAGAGTGTGGCCAAGATGCGGCGGCACGTGCTGGCCAGGCTGACGGCCGCCAAGATCCCGGCGGAGGCGCTGGACGTGGTGGAGCGGAGCGAGATGAGCGAGGTGGTGTCGTCGCCGCTGCGGTTCCGGTCGCCGCTGGCGCTGGTCCGGGGCAGCATCTGCAGGGGCGGCGTGTGCGTGGCCGGCGACGCGTTCCACCCGATGACCCCGGAGCTCGGCCAGGGCGGCTGCGCGGCGCTGGAGGACGGCGTCGTCCTCGCCCGGTGCCTCGGGGAGGCCTTCGCCGTCGGCGGGCACGGGAGCGCCGAGGCGGCCCTGGAGAAGTACGCCCAGGAGCGGAGGTGGCGCGCCGTCCGGCTGGTCACTGCCGCGTACGTTGTCGGCTTCGTGCAGCAGAGCAGCAACCCGGCGATCAAGTTCCTCAGGGAGAAGTTCCTGTCGGGGTTGCTGGCCAGAGTGATGGTCGACATGGCCGACTACGACTGCGGGAAGCTCTAGTAGTTCTGCCATTCCTTCCTTCACGACGGCAGAACAAGAACGACGAGAGAAAACGAATCAGTTAAAACGGCATCAATCAAATCGATTGGATGCCTGTATTTCGACTTTTCGAGTTAAATAAAGAAAATAATTTGATACCTGATAGGATTATTAGTCTACAATATGTAGATGATACCCTCTATTTCATGGAAAACAGTCAGAAAATGGCAATAAAATGGAGGAAGCACGTATAGCTTAAGGCATGTATAATGGTTGATAAGATAGTCTTATCTTAGGTCTTGCATGTAATTAAGAGATGATAAAAAAAAGATGTCTACAATGAATCATTTCTTAGCGAGGTGATCTCTTAGCATAATATGTCTCACCACATTTTTAGGAATTGCTAGTTATTGAAGATAAGACTAAGAGATGACCCATTATAGACAAAAAAATTTGTCATCTCTAAATCACATACAAGACTTAAGATAAGACTATCTTATCAAACATTATACATTATCTTCATAACTAGTTATTCCTAAAAACATGGTGACACATATTGTGCTAAGATATCATCTCTTGTCTTATCTTAAATAAAAGAAGACAAGCCTTTTCTTATAAGTTCTCCCTCCTCCACCTCATTATTTATCCTACATTACACTCCTAAGATAGCACCATTGTACATGCCCTTAGGTGCCTGAAAATTTCTTTGTGTCAATCAATTTTACTTGCTGGAACGTTTTTTTTTGAGATGGAACACCCGATTCCATTAACCCACTGGCGCAGCAGAAACGCTGGCCTTCCTGACGTTTACATCATCCGGCAATTCCCCAGCCCACAACTGTTTAGGAGATTGCCTTTGTGCACCCATAGAAGTACATGGGCGAGAATGTTACAGCCCCTTGGCGCAAAGGAGAAAATTACAGAATTAAAGTGGAGCCTGGCAAAGAGGCGAATATCCCTGAACATAACTCCTTCAGGTGCGAGGTCAAAATCATTGCTTTGTACTGCCCGCATAAAAGATTGATAGTCTGATTCAATAGTAATGTCCACCATACCCCAATCAGCCGCAGCTTGTAAGGCCTCAGAGCACGCTGTCGCTTCCGCCTGCATCGGACTTGCCAGGTGTGCGAGGCGACCAGCGCCTGAGCCTCTCACAACACCCTGACTATCACGTACTACAAAACCCCAGCCACCATTACGAGTTGCAGAGAAGAAAGACCCATCAATATTGAATTTAAGATTGTCCCCCTCTGGCCTGCTCCAGCTTTGCTCCTCTCTGGCTGGGTTTGTTCTTCCCTGGCTCACGCACAGGTTCAGACAGTCGGAAGCGCATGTTCGAATTCTGGTTAGCAGATTATCAATCGACTCGCCATGCTCTTTTGCATTTATCTTGTTCCGCCTAGACCACCAACACCATAACATGCATACAACCAGCACCCTTCTGTTCTCATCCAGCTCCAAGAGGATCTTAACCACTTCCTTTGCATCAATACCCGCACACATACGAAGTCGGGTATCCTCCAGTTGCAGGCGGCGCCATACCTGCTTCACTTCCTTGCATCTGAAAAACAAGTGCGCCCCATCTTCATCAAGTCGTTCGCAGCAAACACAAAGTGTATTGCACTCAATGCCCCTTCTCTTCAGCCCCATCAGCAAAGGCAGGCTATTGTGTGAAGGAAATATGCCCTAGAGACAATAATAAAGTTATTATTTATTTCCTTATATCATGATAAATGTTTATTATTCATGCTAGAATTGTATTAACCGGAAACATAATACATGTGTGAATACATAGACAAACATAGTGTCACTAGTATGCCTCTACTTGACTAGCTCGTTGATCAAAGATGGTTATGTTTCCTAACCATAGACATGAGTTGTCATTTGATTAACGGGATCACATCATTAGGAGAATGATGTGATTGACATGACCCATTCCGTTAGCTTAGCACACGATCGTTTAAGTATGTTGCTATTACTTTCTTCATGACTTATACATGTTCCTATGACTATGAGATTATGCAACTCCCGTTTACCGGAGGAACAATTTGTGTGCTACCAAACGTCACAACGTAACTGGGTGATTATAAAGGTGCTCTACAGGTGTCTCCGAAGGTACTTGTTGGGTTGACGTATTTCGAGATTAGGATTTGTCACTCCGATTGTCGGAGAGGTATCTCTGGGCCCTCTCGGTAATGCACATCACTTAAGCCTTGCAAGCATTGCAACTAATGAGTTAGTTGCGGGATGATGTATTACGGAACAAGTAAAGAGACTTGCCAGTAACAAGATTGAACTAGGTATTGAGATACCGACGATCGAATCTCGGGCAAGTAACATACCGATGACAAAGGGAACAACGTATGTTGTTATGCGGTCTGACCGATAAAGATCTTCGTAGAATATGTAGGAGCCAATATGAGCATCCAGGTTCCGCTATTGGTTATTGACCAGAGACGTGTCTCGGTCATGTCTACATAGTTCTCGAACCCGTAGGGTCCGCACGCTTAACGCTACAATGACAGTTATATTATGAGTTTTATGTTTTGATGTACCGAAGGTTGTTCGTAGTCCCGGATGTGATCACGGACATGACGAGGAGTCTCGAAATGGTCGAGACATGAAGATTGATATATTGAAAGCCTATGTTTGAATATCGAAAGGGTTCCGAGTGAAATCAGAATTTTACTAGAGTACCGGGGGTTACCGGAACCCTCCGGGGACTTAATGGGCCTACATGGGCCTTAGTGAAAAAGGAGGATAGGAAGGGAAGTGTGGGGCGCGCCCTCCAAGGCCCAAACCGAATTGGTTTAGGGCAAAGGGGGCCGGGCCCCCTCTTTCCTTCTTCCCCCGTCCCAAGTCCTAATCCGACACGTCCGTGTACTGGAACTACACCTGATACCGTCCCGGACGGGGACGCGGAGGAGAGCGTGGCCAAGATGCGACGGCTCGTGCTGGCCAGGCTGACGGCCGCCAAGATCCCGGCGGAGGCGCTGGACGTGGTGGAGCGAAGCAAGATGAGCGAGGTGGTGTTGTTGCCGCTGCGGTTCCGGTCGCCGCTGGCGCTGGTCCAAGGCAGCATTTGCAGGGGTGGCGTGTGTGTGGCCGGCGACGCGTTCCACCCGATGACCCCGGAGCTCGGGCAGGGCGGCTGCGCGGCGCTGGAGGATGGTGTCGTCCTCGCCCGGTGCCTCGGAGAGGCCTTCGCCGTTGGCGGGCACGGGAACGCTGAGGCGGCCCTGGAGAAGTACGCCAAGGAGCGGAGGTGGCGGGCCATCCGGCTGGTCACTGCCGCGTACGTCGTCGGCTTCGTGCAGCAGAGCAGCAACCCGGCGATCAAGTTCCTCCGAGAAAAGTTCCTGTCGGGATTGCTGGCAAGAGTGATGGTCGACATGGCCGACTACGACTGCGGGAAGCTCTAGTTCTGTCATTCCTTCCTTCATGACGGCAGAACAAGAACGACGAGAGAAAACGAATCAGTTAAAACGGCATCAATCAAATCGATTGGATGCCTGTATTTAGACTTTTCGAGTTAAATAAAGAAAATAATTTGATACCTGATAGGATTATTAGTTTACAATATGTAGATGATACCCTCTATTTCATGGAAAACAGTCAGAAAATGGCAATAAAATGGAGGAAGCACCTATAGCTTAGGTGCCTGAAAATTTCTTTGTGTCAGTCAATTTTACTCGCTGGAACATTTGATTCACATCCAACGTAGCCAGTTGACCCAAGTTAAGTTTCATTCAATTTCAACACACATCCCGATCAAAGCCCAACAGCAGAATAGAAGTTCCACTATCAAAACCGAACTGATGAAAGCCCAGCAAACAACTACATGGATGCTCCAGTGAGGTACTACTAGCATTATAATATCCCCTAAAAAAACTAGCATTAGAATATATTTCTTCGAGCATGACCACACATGATATATGCAAAGCACTGCATAACCATCACCATGTATACATGTGTTGCCTTGACACGTATATTACTCTATAGTTATAAAGATCGTTAGAGGGATAAAAGAGGGAATTAAACCAGAATCCTTATATATTATATTTAATGGAAATTAATTGAAAATCAAGGTATTACATGCAAAATAAAGCAATATAGATATTCGACAAAGAGAATGCATATTAAAATTAGTCAAAATGAACAATAAATAAAGAATTGAAAAAGAAAAAAAATCAAAAAGAATACATTTAAACCAAGAAATGAACAAAAGGTGAGAAATTAATAAATTTTAATATAATGAAACTAGAAACGTGGGAGTGGGGTTACCCCTAAAAGAAGAAGTGTGAAAACAAAAAAGATAGTCTAAGAGAGAAAGAATTCTAGAAGTGGCGTTACCTACAAACAAAAAATGAATAAAAATAGATACAATGAAGAACGTGTTTCTTTCTAAACAATAAAGAATTCTAGTTGTTGTTATCAAAGTGAACTGAACAAAGAAAAAAAAAGAAGCCCAACTTTCTTTCTATGAAAGAATGAACTACAAGACTTGTTTAAAACATAAGAAGATAACAAGAAATTAATTATATCTTGACAACTTGCACAAAAAATATGTAAAACTAATATTCTATAATGTGCAAGAACAAGTGTAAACTAGTGAACTCTAATAATAATTACTCCCTCCATTCCTAAAAATTTGTCTTTCTAGAGATTTCAACAAGTGACTACATACGAAGCAAAATGAGTGAATCTACACTCTAAAATATGTCTATATACATCCGTATGTGGTAGTCCATTTGAAATCTCTAAAAAGACAAATATTTAGGAATGGAGGGACTATGATTCAAGTCAATAAATTAGAAAATAAATTATAATTCAAAGTTTTCTAGTAAGCAGTTCACACAATTACAACATCAAATATCTTGTTGCATGCTAAAATATAAGAAAAAATTCAATGGCAAAGGAAATCAACTAAGCATCAATAAACGAAGACATAATAAAAATATATGACATTATCATGTACAATCAATTAGGAATACTGATATTACCATAAAGAAGAAAGAAAACCAAGAAAAAACCCTGAAGCAAATGATTACTAAATTTGCAACTGATTTCATAGAACTTGCACTATTCCACATTATGCAAGTGCAAGCATATAGTAGTGTAGCTTTAATAATAATTGTGAATCAAGTAGAACCATGAAAAATGAACTTCAGTTTAATTCCTAACACAAAAATTAAGTAGTGTTGGACAATTGCAACATCAAATACTCCATGACATGCACAAATATATGAGAAAACTAATTGTGACAAATAGACTAAGCATCAATAAACAAAGGCACGATAAAATAAAATAAAGATACTTAGCAAGAACAACAAAACAAGAGCTAGAAACATTACCACCCATGAGAATAATAAACTTTTTTGCCAGTCACTCTTTTCTCATGGGTAAACAGAAACATACACTAAGGATAAACTAAAACATATGTTATTCTAAGTTAGATGAATTAGTTATATTGGTACTACCTAAAAAGAAGAAACAAAATTAAAACAAAGGATGGCAAAGCTTGCACACATATTTTATCGAGCTCGCAATGTTGCACAATATGTAAGAACAAGCATATAGTACTATAACTTTCAAATAACAAAATTAAGCAGTGCCACATGCTTGCATTATTAAACCATCGCCACATGCATGGATATAAAAGAAAATGCTATGCCAAAAAATTAACAAAGCAACAAGAAAAAGGAAAGGAACCGAAACATTAGCACGAGTGTGGGAAAAAAGCTAGCAATAAGAGGGCAACTATTAAACATGCACTTGGATTTTTTTGGTTCAATCAAATTGCTAACTACCGCCCGATCAAGATCCAAAGGCCCAACTATCTACTTCTTCCTGTAGTCTTATTTCCCTCTTGTACTGAAACTAAAATAAAAAATAAAAAATGAAGTTTTCTAAGAAAGAATGAATTAGTGGCATTGGTATTACCATTTTTTTAAATAATGGTATTACCCTATACAAAAATAAAATAAAATAAAAATAAAAACAAGAAAGAACTTTTTTAATGAAGAATGATCTAGTGGCATTGGTATTACCCTTAATGAAGAAAGAAAATAAAAAATGAGGACACATACTTACACACAATTTGCATAAAAATTATACTTTTTTATAATATACAAGAATAAGCAAAGATAATGCAATTTTCATGCTCTAGTATAATACACCCATATTATATAGTACTTATGCATAATAATTTACACACATACACATCAAGAAAAATAAGGAAAACCATGTACAAAAAAACAAAAAACAGAAGCAAAAACACATGAAAACGAGAGAAAACATAAGCAAACCAATCCTCATGCACATGCACAGGTAGTATTCTGGCTAAGAAACCAATGTGCATGCATGCATCCGCTGGCTACACTACTGCAGCTTATCAATGTACATAAAAAAAGTTGTGGAAGAAAATAAAGCTGGAAAAACTGGACTTGCGTCTGTGGGCAGCAGGCCGGCCCAGCTACAAAAGAAAGCATGATTGAAATTGACTGAACAAACAAAACACATTATTCAACTATTTATTCCTACACATGATGAAAAATCACAAAGAACCGCAATGGACGGTGAGAGATTTGACTTGAAATTAAGAAAAATTCAGGTGCCTCATTAGCAAAAGCGCAAGAAAATCTCAAGTGGCTTTCGTCCATATTTCAGCAACTATCCCGCATGAAGATTAATTTTCATAAAAATGATTCAGTTACCATTAATATTGCAGAACCTAATATTCCTATCTGCACAAACTTTTGGTTGTCGGATTAGTAGTTTCCTATTAAACATTTGGGAGCTCCTCTACATTTAGCAAGTTAAGGAAAGAAGACCACCACCTAGTGGTTGATAAATTTAGAGTTTTTGGTTAGACACGGTGGTTCTTGTCTACTTTGGTGAGAGTTATGCTCATTAGAGCATGTCTTTTGAGCATTTCTATTTATTTGCTCTTCTGGATTAAATTTTCGAAGTGTGCCATTAAGGCTTTCAATTATAGATGGTATATTGCCTCCGGGGATGATTATGATGGTCAAAGAAAAATATCACTTGGCTAATTGGTATTTGGTGAGTACGAAGCAAAACAAAATAAAGGATAACTAGTGGGTTGCCTCCCAACAAGCATTTTTGTTTAATGCCCCTAGCTAGGCATAGTGCAAGATATCAAATTTTATCATCTTTGAGCGATAGATCATACGTAGCTCTCATAATAGTTCCAAAAGGAAGTTCTATTTTCTTTCTAGGGAAGTATTCCATACCTTTCTTTAGTGGAAATTGGAACCTTATTTTGCCTTACTTCATATCCATGGTGGCACCTATAGTTCTCAAAAAGGGTCTTCCAAGTATAATAGGACAAGTAGGATTGCATCCAATGCCAAGCACAATAAAGTCTACGAGTACATAATTTCTATTAGCAATAATAATCTAATCATTACTCCTCCCCATAGGCTTTTTAATAATAGAATCCGCAAGGTGCAAATTTAAAGAGCATGTAGTCATAGCATCAAAACCAAGGACATCGCATAACACTTTTGGCATAGTAGAAACACTTGCTCCCAAGTCACATAAAGTGTTGCATTCATAATTATTAATCTTTATTTTGATAGTAGGTTCCCATTCATCAAGCAATTTGCTAGGCATGGAAACCTTAAGTTCTAGTCTTTCTTCATTAACTTTAATGAGAGCTTATACGATATGTTTTGTGAAAGCTTTGTTTTGTTCATAGGCATTGGGTGAATTAATCAAGGATTGAAGCAAAGTGATATGATGACCCACAAGTATAGGGGATCAATCGTAGTCCTTTTGATAAATAAGAGTGTCGAACCCAACGAGGAGCAAAAGGAAATGACAATCGGCTTTCAGCAAGGTAATTTCTGCAAGCACTGAAATTGTCGGTAACGAGTAGTTTGATAGCAAGGTAATTTGTAACGAGCAAGTAACGGCAACAGTAATAAAGTGCAGCAACACATCCAATCCTTTTGTGCCAAAGGACAGGTCGGTTTCTTATAATAAGCAAAGTGTTCTCGAGGGTACACGGGAATTTCATCTAGTCACTTTTCATCATGTTAGTTTTATTCATGTTCGCTACTTTGATAATTTGATATGTGGGTGGACCGGTGCTTAGGTGATGTTCTTACTTGAACAAACCTCATACTTATGATTAACCCCCTCACAAGCATCCACAACTACGAGAAAAGTATTAAGATAAAATCCAACCATAGTATTAAACTTTTGGATCCAAATCGTTCCCTTGCGAAGTAGAGCATAAACTATGGTTTAAGCTTCTGTCACTCTAGCAACACATCATCTAATAACTACTCCACAATGCATTCCCTTAGGCCCAAATATGGTGAAGTGCCATGTAGTCGACATTCACATGACACCACTAAGGGAATCACAACATACATATCATCAAAATATCGAACACATATCAAGTTCACATGATTACTTGCAACAAGATTTCTCCCGTGACCTCAAGAACAAAATTAACTACTCACTAATGATAATCATGCTCAAGATCAGAGGGGTATTAAATAGCATAATGGATCTGAACATATAATCTTCCACCACATAGGCCCTGGAGCCAACCCAGTATCCATAGCGCCTAGAATATTTCCCTAAATCTGGCAACGTTGGAATCCGGTGCTACCTCCAGCACTTGTTTCGGCTTGACATTAGTGGCTCCAATGTAAGCTAGAAGTCATGCTCCGAAAGTGATACCAGAATCCGGGACACAACGGAATTAAAATTCGGATACACCAGAATTTCAATCAAATTACATTGAGCTAAGATCGTTCTCTCTCTTGCTCCATTTGTAAAGCTCAAAATCTTGATGTACTCAACTTTCCTCCATCAAATCATTATACTCCTTGGAGGGAAAAGTGAGAGGATTTCTGACCTACACTTTCACCAAACCGTATTTGAGTTCATCTATGATTGCGTTGAGGATTTTTTACTCGTAGAGATTTGAGCTCCTAGGCGGTAGGAGTCGAGGCTCAGAAACTTTCTTGCTTGTGGTGTGCTCTAACAAGTTTGTAAATGTGTGGTAGTTGTCTTCAAGACCAACCTTGAATGGTTTGAGACTCATTGGTTGGGGGCGACTCAAAAGGAGAATAAGGTGAGCCACTTGTGGTGCTCTGGAGCTTTGACTTCGGCACATCTCAAACGAAGATTAACACTCCTCAAAGAGTGTGAACTTTGGAATAAATTCCACATCCTCAACTCACTTGTTGTTAACCTTTCACACATCTTTACTTGCTTTGTATGATTGTGGGCTTTCTAAGTAACTTGTTGCTTCCCTTACCTTCTTGTTTCCTTGCTTGTCATATATGTTGTTCTCATCTGGTTGCGTATCCAGAAAACCTATTTTATCTGCAGTGTCCTAAATTTGTCAGTTAATTTAAAATTTGCAGTCGTCTATTTTCCCTCTCCCTCTAGTCATCTGATTCGACTATTTCACCGGAAAACTAAGAAATGATACATACTTCTCACATGTGAGTTGGATGATGATGTGGCAATGGCTCTTGTGACTGCTCAAGCGCTGGCGGCCACTCTGCTGAGGGCAGATTATGGATTGCAACTCCAAGACGAGGGAGGTTCCCCGGCCAAACTCAACATGAAGAAGAGCAGAACTGTCCTGATGACCGGTTCGGGTACTCCTGAGGCGATGGCTCCTAGGATGGCACTCAACCTGGCGGTGTGATGCTCACTAGTGTAGAATCGGGCTTTAGCACCGATTCGTAAGGCCCTTTAGTGTTGGTTCTATAACCGGCACTAAAAGGTGGGGACTAAAGCCCCTCCCCCCCCTTAGTACTGGTTCAACACAAACCGCCACTAAAGGGCCACCACGTGGCACGAGCCAGCGCCAGCGGCGGGAAGACCTTTAGTACCGGTTGGTAACACCAACCGGTACTAAAAGGTTTAGGGGTTTTGGTTATGAACTTCCTGAGTTACACACCTGAACTTCCCTTTGTAGGAACCCGACCTTCTGGCTATCTTCGCAACCGTGTCTCCACGCGCGAATTATTCTGGTTAGTCATGTTCTATATGATGTTAGTGTAATCTATAAATGTTTTTAGCAACTAAATACCCGTTTTAAATAGGAATCTCACTTGCTGGCGGATTTTGCTCTCGTGTCATGATGAAATTGTTTTTTTTTGCAATTTTACTGCCTGAGTTGTTCGACCTGAACTTCTCCTAGTGCTAGGTTGAATTTTCGCCAACATTGCCCAAATGAGGCTTGCAATATACCATTGGAAAGCTATGGACACCAGTATCATGACCCAAGTTCAATTTTTGGCAAAATGTAAGCGGTTTAAGAGAAATTTTGAAAACCGTTTTTTCTTTACACAAAAAACGTGAATCGTATTTTCGATCGCATTTCTAAACCGTTTATCGGAATGAGGGAAATAATATGGCGTTGGAAATCAGCTGAAAAACCACTCCTTCCACATGGTTAAAGAGTAATTTAGAAAATCGTAAAAATTCGCAAACCGAACAGCGGAGTTCGTATTTTCTACGTCATTTCTAAATGGCTAATCCAATTGAGGCAAATGATATGTCATTGGAATGCTTATGAAAATGCTCTACTTTCTCTTATTGAAAGTTTTTCTAATTTTGAACGGTTTACAAGTAATTTAGAAAATAGTACAAGTTCCACCGAGTTCATATTTCCAAGCTAATTTTTTAACCTTACGTCCGAATACATCAAATGATATGGCGTTGGAAAGCTTGAGGAAATGCGAAACTTCTTGGTATATATTATTTCTCCTAATTCATTACGGTTTTATGTCAATTTTGAAAATGGCTAAAAATGCATTTTCGCCATAATTTTTACAGCTTTTATCGGAATGGCGCAAATAATATACCATTGAAAAGCTACAAAAAATGCGAAACTTTTTCATGTTGATGGTTTTCTCTGATTCCTAGCCATTTTCAAGTAATTTCGAAAATGGCAAGATCATTCGTTCTGCCTTTATCGCGAAACAGATTGCTAAAAAATGCACCAAGTGAAGAACTTGTACTTCTCGACATGTTTAGTTGAACTTCACTCTGTTTTTCATGTGATTTTTTGCTCGTAGCTCTACATTCACCCGCCAGAACACTCATCGAAATTGAGCAAGTGATATACCGGTGGAAAGCTGTTGTAAACACGCAACTTTCCCGTGTTGATCATTTTTCATACTCGCGACGATTTTGAAAAAAAATCATCTAAAATTCATTCAGTGTAGTTGGTGAACTTCCTGTTGTTTTCACGTTGAACTTCTGTGACGTATTTTTGTTTGTAATTTCCCCATCCATTCGTTAGTGTTACACAAATGATATTCCTTTTGTAGAAACCTCTCTCACAATATTTTTTTTAACTTTATCCAATCGAGGACTTGAACTTATAACAACAAAACTTTTAGTCTTTGCTTTTTTATTCCTTTTTAATACAAAATGCACACCGTGTTTTACGTGAACTTCTGGTGGTTATCAATCTAAACTTCTCTCGGTTACATTAAAATATCTGAGTTTTTTATGAATATTAATTTGAATTTCTTAATCTTTTTTTACGAAATTTAGAAGAGCTCTATTATTAAAAGTTGAAGTTCTTTTAGTTAATTTTTGAACTTCTTATTTCCATTCTTTAATAACGAGGAAAATATGAGTTTTCTATAATCATCGAACTTCTCCATCTTTTTAATATGGACATTATAGTTTATTTCTTAATCTTTTTTACAAAATTTTGAAGCGCTCTATTATTAAAAGTTGAACTTCTTGTTATTTAATTTTTAAACTTCTTGTTTCCATTCTTTAATAACGTGGAAAATCCGAGTTTTCTATAATCATCGAACTTCTCCATCTTTTTTATATGGACATCCTGGTTTTATTTCTTAATATTTTTTATAAAATTTTGAAGTGCTCTATTATTAAAAGTTGAACTTCTTGTTTCCATTCTTTAATAAAGAGGAAAATCTGAGTTTTCTATAATCATCGAACTTCTTCATCTTTTTAATATGGACTTCCTGGTTTTATTTCTTAATCTTTTTTATGAAATATTGAAGTGCTCTATTATTAAAAGTTGAACTTCTTTGTTATTTAAGTTTTGAACTTCTTGTTTCCATTCTTTAATAACAAGGAAAACCTTGCCTTTTTATTCATTTTTCTCATATTAAACACACACCATGTAGTACATGAACTTTTTCCGTTTTTATAATTTAAATTTTTATTTTATTTTTGAAATAAAATTGCTCCTCAATAATAATTGAACTTCTTTATGGATTGAAAGAACTATTTTAAAACGCAAAAAATATATTCTTTTTTGTGTTTTCGAACATGGAAATACATGGTGAACCTCTCTCGCAAGAATTTTTTAACTTCCCTGCAAAGAGCACTTGAACTTCTTTCAACAAACCTTTGAAGCTTTTATTTTTTCTATACTTTTATTCTCACCTAAAATGCATTCCTTGGAGTACTTGAACTTCTCGTTGTTTTCACTATGAACTTCTATCGCATTTTTGTGTATATGTCGAATTACACGCAATTGAAGGTCGGGCATCATTTTTTGCCATTTTAAAACATGTAATTGGAGGTCAGACGTCCTGCAATATAAGTTCTGAACCGAGCACGGAGGTGCATGTGAACTTCTTGCAACAAATCTAAGTTTTTTATATATATACTTCGAACTTCTCTGTTGTTTTAAATTCAACTTTTTAGTAATATTCTTAGAAAGGAAATATGTTTTTAAATAAGCATCAAACATATTTTTAAAAAAATAAACTTCATAGTTTTATTTTTCTTAGAAACGGTAATAATTTGAGTTTCATGTATACATCGAACTACTCCTCTTTTTTAATTTGAACTTCGTCATTTTATTCTTCGTGCATTCCCTGCTCCACTTTTCTTTTGTATTTTTGTAGAGGATTTCCGAAACTGAAACCAACATATCAAAACCCCTTTTTTTGCCCCCACTGATACTATTGAACTTTGGAAAAATAATCTTGCTCTTGGAAATTATCTAATAAATTATGAAGAGGCTAAGAAATGAAAAACAGGGGAAAACCCTCTCTAAATGTATTAAAAATACATCTCTGAACCATAATCCATGTTCACTCTGAACTTCAGTACCCCTCAAAACAATGGAGACATCACACATTGGTTCTTGTTCCTTCTTGTAAACTGGACATGTGATACGTCTCCAACGTATCTATAATTTTTGATTGTTCCATGCTATATTATATTCTGTTTTGGACATTATTGGGCTTTATTATACACTTTTATATTATTTTTGGGACTAACCTATTAACCGGAGGCCCGGCCCAGAATTGCTATTTTTTTGCCTATTTTAGGGTTTCGCAGAAAAAGAATATCAAACGGAGTCCGAACGGAATGAAACCTTCGGGAACATGATTTTCGGAACGAACATGATCCAGAGGACTTGGACCCTAAGTCAAGCAATCAACGAGGAGGGCATGAGGTAGGGGGGCGTGCCTACCCCCCCCCCCCCAGGCGCGCCCTCCACCCTTGTGGGCCCCCCTGTTGCTCCACCGACGTACTCCTTCCTCCTATATATACCTACGTACCCCCAAACTACCAGATATGGAGCCAAAACCCTAATTCCACCACCATAACTTTCTGTATCCACGAGATCCCATCTTGGGGCCTGTTCTGGAGCTCCGCCGGAGGGGGCATCGATCATGGAGGGCTTCTACATCAACACCATAGCCTTTCCGATGAAGTGTGAGTAGTTTACTTCAGACCTATGGGTCCATAGTTATTAGCTAGATGGCTTCTTCTCTCTTTTTGGATCTCAATACAAAGTTCTCCCCCTCTCTTGTGGAGATCTATTTGATGTAATCTTCTTTTGCGGTGTGTTTATTGAGATCGATGAATTATGGGTTTATGATCAAGTTTATCTATGAACAATTTGAATCTTCTCTGAATTCTTTTATGTATGATTGGTTATGTTTGCAAGTCTTTTCAAATTATTAGTTTGGTTTGTCCTACTAGATTGATCTTTCTTGCAATGGGAGAAGTGCTTAGCTTTGGGTTCAATCTTGCGGTGTCCTTTCCCAGTGATGATAGGGGCAGCAAGGCACGTATTGTATTGTTGCCATCGAGGATAACAAGATGGGGTTTATATCATATTGCATGAGTTTATCCCTCTACATCATGTCATCTTGCTTAAAGCGTTATTCTGTTTTCTTGAACTTAATACTCTTGATGCATGCTGGATAGTGGTCGATGTGTCAAGTAATAGTAGTAGATGCAAGCAGGAGTCGGTCTACTTGTCTCGGACGTGATGCCTATATACATGATCATACCTAGATATTCTCATAACTATGCTCAATTCTGTCAATTGCTCAACAGTAATTTTTTCACCCACCGTAAATACTTATGCTCTTGAGAGAAGCCACTAGTGAAACCTATGGCCCCCGGGTCTATCTTCCATCATATTAATCTTCCAATACTTAGTTATTTCCTTTGCCATTTAGTTTACTTTGCATCTTTTATTTCTCTTTATCATAAAAATACCAAAAATATTATCTTATCATATCTATCAAATCTCACTCTCATAAGTGACCGTGTAGGGATTGACAACCCCTTATCGTGTAGGTTGCTAGGATTTATTTGTTTGTGTAGGTGCGAGGGACTTGTGCCCGGCCTCCTACTGGATTGATACCTTGGTTCTCAAAAACTGAGGGAAATACTTACGCTACTTTGCTGCATCACCCTTTCCTCTTCAAGGGAAAACCAACGCAAGTGCTCAAGAGGTAGCAAGAAGGATTTCTGGCGCCGTTGCCAGGGAGGTTCACGCAAGACAAGTCAAGATTTGACTCCCGACAACGAGTCACTTTTGGCGCTGTTGCAAGTCAAGACATACCAAGTACCCATCACAAACCCTTATCTCCCGCATTACATTATTTGCCATTTGCCTCTCGTTTTCCTCTCCCCCACTTCACCCTTGCCGTTTTATTCGCCCTCTCTCTCTCCCTCCTCCCTCTCTTTCTCTATTTGCCTCTTTTTGCCAGTTTCTTGTTTGCTTGTGTGTTGGATTGCTTGCTTGTCATTATGGCTAGTCCCCTATCTTCTCCGTTGTCTCCCGAAAATGAAGTTCTTCATTTTAAGCAAAGGGAAGGAGAAAACCTAAAAGATGCTTGGTATAGAATTTGCAATGCTCAAAATAGATCTACTAGGAAGCAATCTACTTCTATTCTTCTTCGCAATTTTTATGTAGGTGTTATTCCTTGGCACAGATATGTCCTTGATACCATTACTGGAGGGAACTTCTTGGGTAGCCACACTTTTGATTCCTATAATGCTATGATAGATTTATTTGGCTCACCCCCTCTTTTGGTTAATGGAACTATGTTAACTTTGGAGCATGTAATGCAAAAACTTGAAATTATTGAAAATAAAGTTGCTACCGTTGAGTTAATTGAAAATTTCGATAAAAAGATCCACAACCAAATTACCCAATATGGATCTAAAGTAGGAGTAACTGTGAAAAATATTAAAGAGAAGGAACCTATAGTTAATGAAAGAATAAATCATGATTCCATTAGAATCGATAAACTTGAGGGTATCATTAGCAACTTGGGAACCGCTTTTTCTTCCGTAAAGAATACTCCAAGTCCTCCAACTAAAATTGCCAAGCTTATGTATGTTCCTAAAAATAAGGGTGAATCCTCTAGCAAAGAAACTGCAGATCTCAAATCTATAAGTATTCATCCTAATCGTTTTGCTATCATTAAGGAACTTTTGCTACTAATGATTTTTTCAATCTTGTGCCTAGAAGTTTGATTATTGATAAAAGTAAAGAAACTCCTAAAGGTGATATATGTCTCATTAAAGAATTACCAACTAAAGATACCTAGATCTATCCTTGCTTTTATGCCTAGCTAGGGGCGTTAAACGATAGCGCTTGTTGGGAGGCAAATTTTATTTTTATTCCTTGCTTTTTTCTCCCGTTTAGTAATAAATAATTTATCTAGCCTCTGTTTTGGTTGTGTTTTTTGTGTTTAATTAGTGTTTGTGCCAAGTATAACCGTTGGGAAGACTTGGGGAAAGTCTTTTTAACCTTGCTGTAAAAAACAGAAACTTTAGCGCTCACGAGAATTGCTGCCATTTTTATTTGGAAAGTGATATTTAGTTAATTATTTTTGCAGATGATTAATAGATAAATTCCTCACGTCCAGAAATTTATTTTAGAATTTTTGGGGTTCCAGATCTTGCGTTAGCTACAGATTACTACAGACTGTTCTGTTTTTGACAGATTCTGTTTTTCGTGTGTTGTTTGCTTATTTGGATGAATCTATGGCTAGTAAAATAGTTTATAAACCATAGAGAAGTTGTAATACAGTAGGTTTATCACCAATATAATTAAATAATGATTTCATTACAGCACCTTGAAGTGGTGTTTTGTTTTCTTTCGCTAACGGAGCTCACGAGATTTTCTACTTTAAGTTTTGTGTTGTGAAGTTTTCAAGTTTTGGGTAAAAGATTTGATGGATTATGGAACAAGGAGTGGAAAGAGCCTAAGCTTGGGGATGCCCATGACACCCCAAGATAATATAAGGACACCTAAAAGCCAAAGCTTGGGGATGCCGTGGAAGGCATCCCCTCTTTCATCTACTTCCATCGGTAACTTTACTTGGAGCTATATTTTTATTTACCACATGATATGTGTTTTGCTTGGAGCGTCGTGTATTATTTGAGTCTTTATTTGTTAGTTTTCCACAATCATCCTTGCTGTACACACCTTTTGAGAGAGACACACATGATTCGGAAATTTTTAGAATACTCTATGTGCTTCACTTATATCTTTTGAGTTATATAGTTTTTGCTCTAGTGCTTCACTTATATCTTTTAGAGCACGTCGGTGGATTTGCTTTATAGAAAATATTGTTCTCTCATGCTTCACTTAGATTATTTTGAGAGTCCTACAAAACAGCATGGTAATTTGCTTTAATTATGTTAGGCATTTAAGATTAATAAAAAATTTCTTATGAGTGTGTTGAATACTATGAGAAGTTTGATAATTGATAATTGTTTTGAGATATGGAGATGGTAATATTAGAGTCATGCTAGTCGAGTAGTTGTGAATTTGAGAAATACTTGTGTTAAAGCTTGTGATTCCCATAGCATGCACGTATGGTGAACCGTTATGTGATGAAGTCGGAGCATGATTTATTTATTGATTGTCTTCCTTATGAGTGGCGGTCGGGGATGAGCAATGGTCTTTTCCTACAAATCTATCCCCCTAGGAGAATGCGCGTAATACTTTGCTTTGATAACTTGTATATTTTTGCAATAAGTATATGAGTTCTTTATGACTAAGGTTGAGCCCATGGATCATACACACTTTTCTTCCTTCCACCATTGCTAGCCTCTCTAATACCGCGCACCTTTCGCCGATATCATACACCCACCATATACCTTCCTCAAAACAGCCACCATACCTACCTATCATGGCATTTCCATAACCATTCTGATATATATTGCCATGCAACTTTCCACCGTTACGTTTACTATGACACGCTCCATCATTGTCATATTGCTTTGCATGATCATGTAGTTGACATTGTATTTGTGGCAAAGCCACCATTCATAATTCTTTCATACATGTCACCCTTGATTCATTGCATATCCCGGTACACTGCCAGAGGCATTCACATAGAGTCATATTTTGTTCTAAGTATTGAGTTGTAATTGTTGAGTTGTAAGTAAATAAAAGTGTGATGATCATCATTTTTAGAGCATTGTCCCAAGTGAGGAAAGGATGATGGAGACTATGATTCCCCCACAAGTCGGGATGAGACTCCCGACGAAAAAAAGAGGCCATAAAAAGGCCCAAATAAAAAAATATGAGAGAAAAAGAGAGAAGGGACAATGCTACTATCCTTTTACCACACTTGTGCTTCAAAGTAGCACCATGATCTTCATAATAGAGAGTCTCCTATGTTATCACTTTCATATACTAGTGGAAATTTTTCATTATAGAACTTGGCTTGTATATTCCAATGATGGGCTTCCTCAAAATGCCCTAGGTCTTCGTGAGCAAGCGAGTTGGATGCACACCCACTTAGTTCCTTTTGTTGAGCTTTCATATACTTATAGCTCTAGTGCATCCGTTGGATGGCAATCCCTATTCACTCCCATTGATATCTATTGATGAGCATCTGCATAGCCCATTGATATGCCTAGTTGATGTGAGACTATCTTCCCTTTTTGTCTCCTCCACAACCACCATTCTATTCCATCTAAAGTGCTATGTCCATGGCTCACACTCATGTATTGCGTGAAGATTGAAAAAGTTTGAGAACACCAAAAGTATGAAACAATTGCTTGGCTTGTCATCGAGGTTGTGCATGATTTAAATACTTTGTGTGGTGAAGATAGAGCATAGCCAGACTATATGATTTTGTAGGGATAACTTTCTTTGGCCATGTTATTTTGAAGAGACATAATTCCTTAGTTAGTATGCTTGAAGTATTATTATTTCTATGCCAATATTGAACTTTTGTCTTGAATCTTTCGGATCTGAATATTCATACCACAATTAAGAAGAATTACATTGAAATTATGCCAAGTAGCATTCCACATCAAAAATTCTGTTTTTATCATTTACCTACTCGAGGACGAGCAAGAATTAAGCTCGGGGATGCTTGATTCATCTCCAATGTATCTATAATTTTTTATTGTTCCATGCTATATTGTATTCTGTTTTGGACATTATTGGGCTTTATTATACACTTTTATATTACTTTTGGGACTAACCTATTAACCGGAGGCCCAGCCCAGAATTGCTGTTTTTTTGCCTATTTTGGGGTTTCGCAGAAAAAGAATATCAAACAGAGTCCAAACGGAATGAAACCTTTGGGAACGTGATTTTCGGAACGAACATGATCCAGAGGACTTGGACCCTACGTCAAGCAATCAACGAGGAGGGCACGAGGTAGGGGGCGCGCCCTCCACCCTCGTGGGCCCCCTGTTGCTCCACCGACGTACTCCTTCCTCCTATATATACCTATGTACCCCCAAACTACCAGATATGGAGCCAAAACCCTAATTTCACCGCTGTAACTTTCTGTATCCACGAGATCCCATCTTGGGGCCTGTTCCGGAGCTCCATCGGAGGGGGCATCGATCACGGAGGGCTTCTACATCAACACCATAGCCCTTCCAATGAAGTGTGAGTAGTTTACTTTAGACCTACAGGTCCATAGTTATTAGCTAGATGGCTTCTTCTCTCTTTTTGGATCTCAATACAAAGTTCTCCCCCTCTCTTGTGGAGATCTATTCGATGTAATCTTCTTTTGTGGTGTGTTTATTGAGATCGATGAATTATGGGTTTATGATCAAGTTTATCTATGAACAATATTTGAATCTTCTCTGAATTATTTTATGTATGATTGCTTATCTTTGCAAGTCTTTTCAAATTATTAGTTTGGTTTGTCCTACTAGATTGATCTTTCTTGCAATGGGAGAAGTGCTTAGCTTTGGGTTCAATCTTGCGGTGTCCTTTCCCAGTGATGATAGGGGCAGCAAGGCACGTATTGTATTGTTGCCATCGAGGATAACAAGATGGGGTTTATATCATATTGCATGAGTTTATCCCTCTACATCATGTCATCTTGCTTAAAGCGTTATTCTGTTTTCTTGAACTTAATACTCTTGATGCATGCTGGATAGCGGTCGATGTGTCGAGTAATAGTAGTAGATGCAAGCAGGAGTCGGTCTACTTGTCTCGGACGTGATGCCTATATACATGATCATACCTAGATATTCTCATAACTATGCTCAATTCTGTCAATTGCTCAACAGTAATTTGTTCACCCACCGTAAATACTTATGCTCTTGAGAGAAGCCACTAGTGAAACCTATGGCCCCCGGGTCTATCTTCCATCATATTAATCTTCCAATACTTAGTTATTTCCTTTGCCATTTAGTTTACTTTGCATCTTTTATTTCTCTTTATCATAAAAATACCAAAAATATTATCTTATCATATCTATCAGATCTCACTCTCGTAAGTGACCGTGTAGGGATTGACAACCCCTTATCGCATTGGTTGCGAGGATTTATTTATTTGTGTAGGTGCGAGGGACTTGTGCGCGGCCTCCTACTGGATTGATACCTTGGTTCTCAAAAACTGAGGGAAATAATTACGCTACTTTGCTGCATCACCCTTTCCTCTTCAAGGGAAAACCAACGCAAGTGCTCAAGAGGTAGCAACATGGGCAATAGTAAAACAATTGAGAGCTTCTCTGATCTCGCTTAGGGCTGGGAACCAAGCTAACTGAATTACATTTCCATCAGACAGCTAATTTTCTAGGAAGGCGCAATCAGTTTCGGCCACAACAGGGCCCCTGTACATGCTGGCAAGATTGTTTAAACCGGCTAGCAGGGCACTCTTGTAGTTTCTGGAAATCGCTCATGTACAGCTTTATTCATCGGCATTCAGGAAAGAAGCATTCATGTTGTGTTTTACAGTCCGTGTAGCAGGCGCAGACCAACGATTTTTCTTAGTATTGTCTCCTCCATAGCATATCATTTAGATGCAACACCTTTTCCTAACTGCAGCCCCGCATGGACACCATCGCTGGTTGACTGGATGATCAGGGGAACCTTGCATGAATCCATTTTCTCTGTAGAAGCATAATCTCTGAACTCAGGCTCATACTCAGGAAGTGAACAGATTTGTCACTGTTATTTTGTTCATACTGCCATGAGAAATTTACTTGACCTTCCATGGAGACTCTACAACCACACGATGGTGAACGACAAGCAGCATATCGAACCAATAGTTAACAAGATTGTGCGGCAGCGACGGAGGACCTTACCCAGCGCTGCAGCTGAATGGCGGTGCAGCGCCCCCCGCATTACGGACCCAAGGCCCGGCGTGGGGGTTTTCCTAGGCGCCGGCCTCAGAGCTCAGGGTTGAACTTCACCATGGCTGGCCTACTGTAGTAGGACTTGACATATTTTCTGCAGTAGGACTTCACCATGGTGGGGGCTCGAAGGAGGGTGGGAAGAGAAGGCAGCGCGCCAGAGGACGTCGTCCTAAGCAGCTCCTGCAATGGCCGCAATGGCGGCCGCTGTGACGAGATACCCATGAGTGATGGTGTCTATGGATCTTGTCGGCTCTGCTCGGATCCATGCACGGGGACCAACAACGCAGCCAAGAATCGTCGCACGCTGGGCCGGCCGCATCCGCGTCGCATGGTGGCAGAGGCGAGATCACTCTCGTGAACAACATGTGATTGCAGAGGACGGCGGCGCGTGGCGTTGCAGGGCGTGGAGGCGGATGAGCGTAGGTGGCGGTGGCGGTGGGATCTTGGGGTGGCGGCGTCTCCAGTTGGTGTCGGGGCGGCTTCTCATCTCTTACTGGGGGGTTGGTGGCAGCGGTGCTGCCGGTTAGGAACGGGGCGGCGGGCGTGTCGCCGTTGAGGGCAGGAGGTGCGGGAGGTGGGGCATCGGGGAAGGTGGTGGATCGGGGGGAGCAAGAGGTGGGGTGGGCTTTTTTCTTTTTTCCCGGTTCGGGAGTTCGGGAACATCCCATCGGGCCGTATATAGGGCCGTCGTGATCCAAATAACTATTCTGATCCCAGGATTAGAATAGTGCTACTATATATATATATATATATATATTGGAAATATGCCCTAGAGGCAATAATAAAATGGTTATTATTATATTTCCTTGTTCATGATAATTGTCTATTGTTCATGCTATAATTGTATTAACCGAAAACCGTAATACATGTGTGAATACATAGACCACAACATGTCCCTAGTAAGCCTCTAGTTGACTAGCTTGTTGATCAATAGATGGTTATGGTTTCCTAACCACTTACATTGGATGTCGTTGATAACGGGATCACATCATTAGGAGAACGATGTGATGGACAAGACCCAATCCTAAGCACATCACAAGATCGTGTAATTCGTTTGCTAAAGCTTTTCTAATGTCAAGGATCATTTCCTTAGACCATGAGATTGTGCAACTCCCGGATACCGTAGGAATGCTTTGGATGTACCAAACGTCACAACGTAACTGGGTGGCTATAAAGGTGCACTACAGGTATCTCCGAAAGTATCTGTTGGTTTGCACGAATCGAGACTAGGATTTGTCACTCCATATGACAGAGAGGTATCTCTGGGCCCACTCAGTAATGCATCATCATAACGAGCTCAATGTGACTAAGGAGTTAGCCACGGGATAATGCGTTATGGAATGAGTAAAGAGACTTGCTGGTAACGAGATTGAACGAGGTATAGAGATACTGACGATTGAATCTCGGGCAAGTAACATACCGATGGACAAAGAGAATTGTATACGGGATTGATTGAATCCCCGACATCGTGGTTCATCCGATGAGATCATCGTGGAACATGTGGGAGCCAACATGGGTATCCAGATCCCGCTGTTGGTTATTGGCCGGAGAGATGTCTCAGTCATGTCTGCATGGTTCCCGAACCCGTAGGGTCTACACACTTAAGGTTCGGTGATGCTAGAGTTGTTATGGGAAATAGTATGTGGTTACCGAAGGTTGTTAGGAGTCCCGGATGAGATCCCGGATGTCACGAGGAGTCTCGGAATGGTCCAGAGATGAAGATTTATATATGGGAAGTCCTTATTCGGTCGTTGGAAGTGTTTGGGGGGTTACTGGTATTGTACCGGGACCACCGAAGGGGTTCTGGGGGTCCACCGGGAGGGTCCACCAGCCCCGGAGGGCCCTATGGGCTGAATATAGAGGGGAAGCAGCCCCTAGGTGGGCTGGGCGCCAACTCCCCCTAGGGACCATGCTCCTAGGGTTGGGGGAAACCCTAGAGGGGGTGCCCCCACCTAGCTTGGGGGGCAAGCCTCCCCCTTGGCCGCCGCCCCCTTGTAGATGGCATCTAGGGGGGCCGGGCCCCTCTCCCTTGCCCCTATATATAGTGGGGGTGGGAGGGCAGCCACACCCTTCACCTGGCGCAGCCCTCCCCCTCTCCAACACCTCCTCCTCCTCCGTCGCGCTTGGCGAAGCTCTGCCAGAGAACCACAAGCTCCATCACCACCACGCCGTCGTGTTGTCGGAGTTCTCCCTCAACTTCTCCTCACCCCTTGCTGGATCAAGAAGGAGGAGACGTCCCCAGGCTGTATGTGTGTTGAACGCGGAGGCGCCATTGTTCGATGCTTAGATCGGAATCGACTGTGATCTGAATCGCTGCGTGTACGACTCCACCAACCGCGTTCTTTCAACGCTTCCGCTTAGCGATCTTCAAGGGTATGAAGATGCACTCCCTCTCTCTCGTTGCTAGCATCTCCTAGATTGATTTTGGTGACACATAGGAAAATTTTGAATTATTGCTACGTTCCCCAACAGTGGCATCATGAGCTAGGTCTATGCGTTGATTCTATGCACGAGTAGAACACAAAGTAGTTGTGGGCGATGATTTGTTCAATTTGCCTACCGTTACTAGTCTTATCTTGACTCGGCGTCATTGTGGGATGAAGTGGCCCGGACCGACCTTACACATATGCTTACATGAGACTGGTTCCACCGAGTGACATGCACTTGATGCATAAGGTGGCTAGCGGGTGTCTGTCTCTCCCATTTTAGTCGGATTGGATTCGATGAAACCGTTGTGGTTTTTGCGTAGGTAAGAAACGTTCTTGCTAGAAACCCATAGCAGCCACGTAAAACATGCAACAACAATTAGAGGACGTCTAAGTTGTTTTTGTAGGGTATGCTATGTGATGTGATATGGCCAAAAGGACGTGATGAATGATACATGTGATGCATGAGATTGATCATGTTCTTGTAACAGGAATCACGACTTGCATGTCGATGAGTATGACAACCGGCAGGAGCCATAGGAGTTGTCTTAATTTAATGTATGACCTACGTGTCAATGACAACGCCATGTAATTAGTTTACTTTGTCGCTAACCGTTAGCCATAGTAGTAGAAGTAATACTTGGCGAGACAACTTCATGAAGACACGATGATGGAGATCATGGTGTCATGCCGGTGACGAAGGTGATCATGCCACGCCTCGAAGATGGAGATCAAAAGGCGCAAGATGATATTGGCCATATCATGTCACTTTATGATTTGCATGTGATGTTTGTCATGTTTACATCTTATTTGCTTAGAACGACAGTAGTATAAATAAGATGATCCCTCACTAGAATTTCAAGAAAAGTGTTCCCCCTAACTGTGCACCATTGCGAAGGTTCGTTGTTTTGAAGCACCACGTGATGATCGGGTGTGATAGATTATAACATTCGCATACAACGGGTGTAAGCCAGATTTACACATGCAAAACACTTACGTTGACTTGACGAGCCTAGCATGTACAAACATGGCCTCGGAACACAAGAGACCGAGAGGTTGAACATGAGTCATATAGTAGATACGATCAACATGGAGATGTTCACCGTTGATGACTAGTCCATCTCACGTGATGATCGGACACGGCCTAGTTGATTCGGATCATGTATCACTTAGATGACTAGAGGGATGTCTATCTGAGTGGGAGTTGATACGTCTCTAACGTTTCTATAATTTTTGGTTATTCCATGCTATTATATTATCAACCTTGGATGTTTTATATGCATTTATATGCTATTTTATATTATTTTTGGGACTAACCTATTAACCCAGAGCCCAGTGCCAGTTTCTGTTTTACCTTGTTTTAGAGTATCGCAGAAAAGGTAAATCAAATGGAGTCCAATTGACCTGAAACTTTACGAAACTTATTTTTCGAAGGAAAGCAACCCGGGAGACTTGGAGTCCACGTAAGGGAAGCTTCAAGGAGGCCACGAGGTAGGGGGGTGCGCCCACCCCCTGGGCGCGCCCTCCACCCTCGTGGGCCCCTCGTGGCTCCCCTGACATACTTCTTCCGCCTATATATCTCCATATACCCTAAAACGATCGGGGAGCACAATAGATCGGGAGTTCCACCGCCAGAAGCCTCCGTAGCCACCAAAAGCCAATCTAGACCCGTTCCGGCACCCTGCCGGAGGGGGAATCCATCTCCAGTGGCCATCTTCATCATCCCGGTGCTCTCCATGACGAGGAGGGAGTATCTCTCCCTTGAGGCTGAGGGTAAGTACCAGTAGCTATGTGTTTGATCTCTCTCTCTCTCTCTCGTGTTCTTGAGGTGGTACGATCTTGATGTATCGCGAGCTTTGCTATTATGGTTGGATCTTATGATGTTTTCTCCCCCTCTACTCTCTTGTAATGGATTGAGTTTTCCCCTTGAAGTAATCTTATCGGATTGAGTCTTTATAGATTTGAGAACACTTGATGTATGTCTTGCCATGCGTATCTGTGGTGACAATGGGATACCACGTGATTCACTTGATGTATGTTTTGGTGATCAACTTGCGGATTCCGCCCATGAACCTATGCATAGGGGTTGGCACATGTTTTCGTCGTGATTCTCCAGTAGAAGCTTTGGGGCACTCTTTGAGGTTCTATGTGTTGGATGAATAGATGAATCTGAGATTGTGTGACGCATATCGTATAATCATACCCACGGATACTTGAGGTGACATTAGGGTTTTGGTTGATTTGTATCTTAAGGTGTTATTCTAGTACGAACTCTAGGGCTGTTTGTGACACTTATAGGAATAGCCCAACGGATTGATTGGAAAGAATAACTTTGAGGTGGTTTCGTACCCTACCATAATATCTTCGTTTGCTCTCCGCTATTAGTGACTTTGGAGTGACTCTTTGTTGCATGTTGAGGGATAGTTATGTGATCCAATTAAGTTATTATTGTTGAGAGAACTTGCAGTAGTGAAAGTATGAACCCTAGGCCTTGTTTCAATGCATTGCAATACCGTTTGTGATCACTTTTATCATTAGTTACCTTGATGTTTTTATATTTTCAAATTACAAAAACCTTTGTCTACCATCCATATACCACTCGTATCACCATCTCTTCGCCGAACTAGTGCACCTATACAATTTACCATTGTATTGGGTGTGTTGGGGACACAAGAGACTTTTTGTTATTTGGTTGCAGGGTTGCTTGAGAGAGACCATCTTCATCCTATGCCTCCTACGGATTGATAAACTTTAGGTCATCCACTTGAGGGAAATTTGCTACTGTCCTACAAACCTCTGCACTTGGAGGCCCAACAACGTCTACAAGAAGAAGGTTGTGTAGTAGACATCAAGCTCTTTTCTGGCGCCGTTGCCGGGGAGGTGAGTGCTTGAAGGTATATCTTTAGATCTTGCAATCGAGTCTTTTAGTTTCTTGTTTTAGCACTAGTTTAGTCTATAAAAGAAAGCTATAAAAAATGGAATTGAGTTTGTCTCATACGCTTCATGTTTTTAATATCTTTCGTGAGTATGATGGAAAGGAAAATTGTGCCAAAGTGTCAAAAGAAGAATGCATTAAAATCTTTGGCACTAAATCTTTGAATGATGAGCATGATTTCAATGTTGCTAGTATGAATTCTTTGAATATCCATGATGCTAATGATATGCAAAGCCACAAGCTTGGGGAAGCTATGTTTGATGAAGATGATATTTTTTGTCCCCCAAGCTTTGATGAGCAAATTTATTATGATGAAAGCATGCCTCCTATCTATGATGATTATTGTGATGACAGGTATGCTTTAAAGAATAATGATAACCATGAAACTTGTCATCTTGATCTTAATTTTCAATCACATGATAGTTATTTTGTTGAGTTTGTTCCCACTATTATTCATGAGAAGAATTTTGCTTATGTGGAGAGTAATAAAATTTATATGCTTGTAGATCATGAAAAGAATGCTTTAGGTGCTGGTTATATTGTTGATGCTACTGAAAATTATTATGAGGGAGGAATATATGCTTGTAGGAATTGCAATAATATCAAGTTTCCTCTCTATGTGCTTAAAGTTTTGAAGTTATGCTTGTTTTGCCTTCCTATGCTAGTTGATTATTGTTCCCATAAGTTGTTTGCTCACAAAATTCCTATGAATAGGAAGTGGGTTAGACTTAAATTTGCTAGTCATATTCTTCATGATGCTCTCTTTATGTTATAATTCTTATCTTTTATGTGAGCATCATCGAAATCATCATGCCTAGCTAGAGGCATTAAACGATAGCGCTTGTTGGGAGGCAACCCAACTTTATTTTTGTTACTTGATTTTTGTTCTTGTTTAGTAATAAATAATTCATCTAGCCTCTGTTTATATGTGGGTTTATGCTTTTAATTAGTGTTTGTGCCAAGTAGAACCTTTGGGAAGACTTGGGGATAGTCTTTGTGATCATGCTGTAAAAAACAGAAACTTTAGCGCTCATGAGAATTGCTGCGATTTTTATTTGGAGAGTGCTATTTAGTTAATTCTTTTTTCAGATGATTAATAGATAAATTCCTCAGGTCCAGAAATTTATTTTAGAATTTTATGAGTTCCATAAGTATACGTTTGATCCAGATTACTACAGACTGTTCTGTTTTTGACAGATTCTATTTTTCATGTGTTGTTTACTTATTTTGATGAATCTATGGCTAGTAAAATAGTTTATAAACCATACAGAAGTTGGAATACAGTAGATATTACACCAATATGAATTTAGAATGAGTTCACAACAGTACCTAAGTGGTGATTTATTTTCTTATACTAACGGAGCTTACAAGTTTTCTGTTAAGTTTTGTGTTGTGAAGTTTCAAGTTTTGGGTAAAGATTCGATGGACTATGGAATAAGGAGTGGCAAGAGCCTAAGATTGGGGATGCCCAAGGCACCCCAAGGTAATATTCAAGGACAACCAAAAGCCTAAGCTTGGGGATGCCCCGGAAGGCATCCCCTCTTTCGTCTTCATTCATCGGTAACTTTACTTGGAGCTATATTTTTATTCGCCACATGATATGTGTTTTGCTTGGAGCATCATTTTATTTCATTATGTTTTGCTTGCTGTTTGAATAAAATACCAATATCTGAAATTCTTAAATGTTAGAGTGTCTTCACATAGTTGCATAATTATTCAACTACTCATTGATCTTCACTTATATCTTTCGGAGTAGTTTGTTGTTGCTCTAGTGCTTCACTTATATCTTTTTAGAGCACGGTGGTGGTTTTATTTTGAAGAAATAGATGAAATATCGTGCTTCACTTATATTATTTTGAGAGTCCTTAGAACAGCATGGTAATTTGCTTTGGTTATGAATTCAGTCCTAATATGATGGGCATCCAAGAGGGGTATAATAAAAACTTTCATATAAAGTGCATTGAATACTATGAGAAGTTTGTTACTTGATGATTGTTTTGAGATATGAAGATGGTGATATTAGAGTCATGCTAGTTGAGTAGTTGTGAATTTTAGAAATACTTGTGTTGAAGTTTGTGATTCCCGTAGCATGCACGTATGGTGAACCGTTATGTGATGAAGTCGGAGCATGATTTATTTATTGACTGTCTTCATTATGAGTGGTGGTCGGGGACGAGCGATGGTCTTTTCCTACCAATCTATCCCCCTAGGAGCATGCGCTTAATACTTTGTTTCGATAACTAATAAATTTTTGCAATAAGTATGTGAGTTCTTTATGACTAATGTAGAGTCCATGGATTATACGCACTCTCACCCTTCCACCATTGCTAGCCTCTCTAGTACCATGCAACTTTCGCCGGTACCATAAACCCACCATATACCTTCCTCGAAACAGCCACCATACCTACCTATTGTGGCATTTCCATAGCCATTCCGAGATATATTGCCATGCAACTTTCCACCGTTCTGTTTATTATGACACACTTCATCATTGTCATATTGCTTTGCATGATCATGTAGTTGACATCGTATTAGTGACAAAGCCACCGTTCATAATTCTTTCATACATGTCACTCATGAGTCATTGCACATCCCGGTACACCGCCGGAGGCATTCATATAGAGTCATATCATGTTCTAAGTATCGAGTTGTAATTCTTGAGTTGTAAGTAAATAAAAGTGTGATGATCATCATTATTAGAGCATTGTCCCAGTGAGGAAAGGATGATGGAGACTATGATTCCCCCATAAGTCGGGATGAGACTCCGGACAAAAATAAATAAATAAAAGAGGCCAAAGAAGCCCAAATAAAAAAAGAGAAAAAAGGAGGCCATAAAAAAGAGAAAATGCCCAAATAAAAAAATGAGAGAAAAAGAGAGAAGGGGCAATGCTACTATCCTTTTACCACACTTGTGCTTCAAAGTAGCACCATGATCTTCATGATAGAGAGTCTCCTATGTTGTCACTTTCATATACTAGTGGGAATCTTTCATTATAGAACTTGGCTTGTATATTCCAATGATGGGCTTCCTCAAAATGCCCTAGGTCTTCGTGAGCAAGCGAGTTGGATGCACACCCACTAGTTTCTTTTGTTGAGCTTTCATACATTTATAGCTCTAGTGCATCCGTTGCATGGCAATCCCTACTCACTCACATTGATATCTATTGATGGGCATCTCCATAGCCCGTTGATATGCCTAGTCGATGTGAGACTATCTTCTCCCTTTTTTTCTTCTCCACAACCACCATTCTATTCCACCTATAGTGCTATGTCCATGGCTCACGCTCATGTATTGCGTGAAGATTGAAAAAGTTTGAGAACATCAAAAGTATGAAACAATTGCTTGGCTTGTCATCGGGGTTGTGCATGATTTAAAAAATTTGTGTGGTGAAGATGGAGCATAGCCAGACTATATGATTTTGTAGGGATAGCTTTCTTTGGCCATGTTATTTTGAAAAGACATAATTGCTTTGTTAGTATGCTTGAAGTATTATTTTTATGTCAATATTAAACTTTTGTCTTGAATCTTATGGATCTGAATATTCTTGACACAATAAAGAGAATTACTTAGATAAATATGTTAGGTAGCATTCCACATCAAAAATTATGTTTTTATCATTTAACTACTCGAGGATGAGCAGGAATTAAGCTTGGGGATGCTGATACGTCTCCAACGTACCTATAATTTTTTATTGTTCCATGCTATTATATTATGAACCTTGGATGTTTTATATGCATTTATATGCTATTTTATATTATTTTTGGGACTAACCTATTAACCCAGAGCCCAGTGCCAGTTTCTGTTTTTCCCTTGTTTTAGAGTATCACAGAAAAGGAAAATCAAACGGAGTCCAATTGACCTGAAACTTCACGGAACTTATTTTTGGAAGGAAAGCAACCCGGGAGACTTGGAGTCCACGTAAGGGAAGCTTCGAGGAGGCCACGAGGTAGGGGGCGCACTCACCCCCTGGGCACGCCCTCCACCCTCGTGGGCCCCTCGTGGCTCCCCTGACGTACTTATTCCGCCTATATATCTCCATATACCCTAAAACGATCGGGGAGCGCAATAGATCGGGAGTTCCGCCTCCAGAAGCCTCCGTAGCCACCAAAAGCCAATCTAGACCCGTTCCGGCACCCTGCCAGAGGGGGAATCCATCTACGGTGGCCATCTTCATCATCCAAGTGCTCTCCATGACGAGGAGGGAGTGGTTCTCCCTCGAGGTTGAGGGTATGTACCAGATGCTATGTGTTTGATCTTTCTCTCTCTCTCTCTTGTGTTCTTGAGGTGGTATGATCTTGATGTATCGCGAGCATTGCCATTATAGTTGGATCTTATGATGTTTTCTCCCCCTCTACTCTCTTGTAATGGATTGAGTTTTCCCCTTGAAGTAATCTTATCGGATTGAGTCTTTATAGATTTGAGAACACTTGATGTATGTCTTGGCGTGCGTATCTGTGGTGACAATGGGATACCACGTGATTCACTTGATGTATGTTTTGATGATCAACTTGCGGGTTCCGCCCATGAACCTATGCATAGGGGTTCGCACACGTTTTCGTCGTGATTCTCTGGTAGAAGCTTTGGGGCACTCTTTGAGGTTCTATGTGTTGGATGAATAGATGAATCTGAGATTGTGTGACGCATATCATATAATCATACCCATGGATACTTGAGGTGACATTAGGGTTTTGGTTGATTTGTATCTTAAGGTGTTATTCTAGTACGAACTCTAGGGCTGTTTGTGACACTTATAGGAATAGCCCAACGGATTGATTGGAAAGAATAACTTTGAGGTGGTTTCGTACCCTACCATAATCTTTTCATTTTCTCTCCGCTATTAGTGACTTTGGAGTGACTCTATATTGCATGTTGAGGGATAGTTATGTGATCCAATTATGTTATTATTGTTGAGAGAACTTGCACTAGTGAAAGTATGAACCCCAGGCCTTGTTTCAACGCATTGCAATACCATTTGTGCTCACCTTTATCATTAGTTACCTTGCTGTTTTTATATTTTCAGATTACAAAACCTTTATCTACCATCCATATACCACTCATATCACCATCTCTTCGCCGAACTAGTGCACCTATACAATTTACCATTGTATTGGATGTGTTGGGGACACAAGAGACTTTTTGTTATTTGGTTGCAGGGTTGCTTGAGAGAGACCATCTTCATCCTATGCCTCCTACGGATTGATAAACCTTAGGTCATCCACTTGAGGGAAATTTGCTACTGTCCTACAAACCTCTGCACTTGGAGGCCCAACAACGTCTATAAGAAGAAGGTTGTGTAGTAGACATCAGGAGTTCATTAAATAATTTGATTAGATGAACTTAATTATCATAAACATAGTCTAAATTGTCTTTGCAAATTATGTTGTGGATTAATAGCTCGCGCTTTAGCTCCTTGTTTTAATGCGTTCCTAGAGAAAGACTAAGTTCAAAGATATTGTAAGAAATTGTGTGGACTAGGGCCGTAGTCTGAGGATTGTCCTCACTGCTACACAGAAGGCTTATGTCCTTGATGCACTGCTCGGTGTGCCAACCCCTCTGGCATCGTCTGTGGATGTTGTGAACATCGGGCAGACATGTTCTGATGACTACCTGATAGTTTAGTGCGCCATGCTTTACGGCTTAGAGTCAGGGCTCCAAAAGCGTTTTGAATGCCATGGATTATATGAGATGTTCCAAGAGCTGAAGTTGGTATTTCAGGCTCATGCCCATGTTGAGAGGTTTGAGACATCTAACAAGATCTTTGCCTACAAGATGGGGAGAATAGCTCAGCCAGTGAGCATGTGCTTAGAATGTTTGGGTACTTCAATCGGTTGAATCAAGTGGGAGTTAATCTTCCAAATAAGAGAGTGATTGACAAAGTTCTCCAGTCACTATCACCAAGCTACTAGAGTTTCGTGATGAACTATAACATGCAAGGGAAGATGATCCCGGAGTTGTTCGTCGTGCTTAAGGCTGTAAAGGTAGAAATCAAGAAGGAGCATCAAAGTGTTGATGGTTAACAAGACCACTGGTTTCAAGAAGGGCAAGGGAAAGAAGGGAAACTTCATGAATGGCAAGCCAGTTGCCACTCCAGTGAAGAAACCCAAGAACCCATACCCGAGACGAAGTGCTTCTATTAGGGGAACGGTCACTGGTAGCGGAACTGCATGAAATACTTGGTAGATAAGAAGGCTGGCAACTTCAACAAAAGTATATTTGATATATGTGTTATTGATGTGTACCTTACTAGTACTCCTAGTAGCACATGGGTATTGGATACCGGTTCAGTTGCTAATATTGTAACTCAAAACTAAAGCTACGGAATAAATGGAGACTAGCTAAGGGCGAGGTGACGATGTGTGTTGGAAGTGTTTCCAAGGATGATATGATCACCATCGCATGCTCCCTCTACCTTCGGGATTAGTGTTGAACCCAGATAAATGTTGTTTGCATTGGTGTTTGTGTTGAGCATGAACATGATTATATCGTATTTACGGCAATATGGTTATTCATTTAAGTCAGGGAATAATGGTTATTCTGTCTACATGAATAATACCTTCTATGGTCATGCACCCAATGTGAATGGTTTATTGAATCTTGGTCGTAGTGATACACATGTTCATAACATTGATGCCAAAAGATGTAGAGTTGATAATGATAGTACCACTTTCTTGTGGCACTGCCGCTTAGGTCATATTGGTGTAAAGCGCATGAAGAACCTCCATGCCGATGGACTTTTGAAGTCACTTGATTTTGAATCACTTGACACATGCGAACCATGCCTCATTGGCAAAATGACTAAAACCCCATTTTATTTTTTAACAATGGAACGGGAAAGTGACTTGTTGGAAATCATACATGCTGATGTGGTGCAGTCCGATGAGTGTTCACGCACGCGGTGGATATCATTATTTTCTCACCTTCACCGATGAATTAAGTAGATATGGGTATATTTACTTAATAAAGCATAAGCCTAAAACATTTGAAAAGTTCAAGAAATTTGAGAGTGAAGTTGAGAATCATCGTAACAAGAAGATCAAGTTCCTATGATCTGCTCAAGGGGAGAGTATCTGAGTTATGAGTTTGGCAATCACTAAAGACAAGGTGGAATCGTTTCACGGTTGACGCTGCCTGGAACACCATAGCGTAATGGTGTGTCCAAACGTCATAATCGAACCTTATTGGATATGGTGTGATCTATGATGTCTCTTGACGATCTACCACTATCATTTTGGGGTTATGCATTACAGACAACTACATTCACTTTAAATAGGGCACCATCTAAAGTCTGTGGAGACAGCACCGTATGAACTATGGTTTTCCAAGAAACCTAAGTTGTTGTTTCTTAAGGTTTGGGGTTGCGATGCGTATGTCGATAGGCTTTAGCCAGACAAGCTCGAACCCAAAGCGGACAATTGTGTCTTCATAGAATACCCAAAGAAGATGATTAGATATACCTTCTATCTCATATCTGAGGGCAAAGTGTTTGTCGCTATGAATAGGTCCTTTCTCGAGAAAGAGTTTCTCTCAAAAGAATTGAGTGGGAGGAAGATAGAACTTGATGAGGTTGTTGAACCTTCACTTCAACCAGAGAGTAGCGCACCACAGAAAGATGTTTCTATGGCAACTACGTCAGTTGAAGAGAAAGCTAATGATGATGATCATGAAGCTTCAGATCAAATTACTATCGAACCTCATAGGTCGACAAGGGTGTGTACAACTTCTCAGTGGTAACCCTGTATTAAAGGTCATGTTGTTGGACAACGATGAACCTATGAGCTATGAAGAAGCGATGGTGGGCCCGGATTCCAACAAATGGCTCGAAGCCATGAAATCCGAGATAGGATCCATGTATGAGAACAAAGTATGGACTTTGGTGGACTTGCCCGAAGATCGGCAAGCCATTGAGCATAAATGGATCTTTAAGAAGAAGATAGACGCTGATGGTAATATCACCATTTGTGAAGCTCGACTTGTCTCAAAGAAGTTTCCGAAAAGTTCAAGGAGTTGACTGTGATGAGACTCTCTTAATCATAGCGATGCTAAAAGTCTGTTAGAATTATGTTAGCAGTTGCTGCATTTTCATTTACGAAATCAGGCAGATGGATGTGAAAGAAAGGTTTCCTTGATGGTTTCCGTGAGGAAAGGTTGTATGTGATACAACCGGAATGTTTTGTCAATCCTAAGGATGCTAAAAGGTATGCAAACTCCAGCGATCCTTCTATGGACTGGAGCAAGCATCTCGGAGTTGGATCATACGCTTTGATGAGGTGATCAAAGCTTTTGGGATCAGACCTAAAACTTCACGGAGAATATTTTTGGAATATAAAAAAAATACTGGCGAAAGAATCAATGTCAGGGGCCCACACCCTGTCCATGAGGGTGGGGGGCGCGCCCCCTACCTCGTGGGCCCCCTGAGGCTCCACCGACCTCAACTCCAACTCTATATATTCACGTTTGGGGAGAAAAAACCAGAGAGAATGATTCATCGCGTTTTACGATACGGAGCCGCCGCCAAGCCCTAATCTCTCTCGGGAGGGCTGATCCGGAGTCCGTTCGGGGCTCCGGAGAGGGGGGTCCGTCGCCATCATCATCATCATCAACCTTCCTCCATCACCAATTTCATGATGCTCACCGCCGTGCGTGAGTAATTCCATCGTAGGCTTGCTGGACGATGATGGGTTGGATGAGATTTATCATGCAATCGAGTTAGTTTTGTTAGGGTTTGATCCCTAGTATCCATTATGTTCTGAGATTGATGTTGCAATGACTTTGCCATGCTTGATGCTTGTCACTAGGGCCCAAGTGCCATGATTTCAGATCTGAACCTATTATGTTTTCATGAATATATGTGAGTTCTTGATCCTATCTTGCAAGTCAATAGTCACCTATTATGTGTTATGATCCGGTAACCCTGAAGTGCCAATAATCGGGACCACTCCCGGTGATGACCGTAGTTTGAGGAGTTCATGTATTCACTAAGTGTTAATGCTTTGTTCCGGTACTCTATTAAAAGGAGGCCTTAATGGGACCCCGCTGCCACGGGAGGGTAGGACAAAAGATGCCATGCAAGTTATTTTCCATAAGCACGTATGACTATATCCGGAATACATGCCTACATTACATTGATGAACTGGAGCTAGTTCTGTGTCACCCTATGTTATAACTGTTACATGAGGAATCACATCTGACATAATTATCCATCACTGATCCATTGCCTATGAGCTTTTCACATATTGATCTTTGCTTAGTTACTTTACCGTTGCCACTTTTACAATCACTAGAAAACTAATACTGTTACTTTTGCCACCGTTACCGTTACTTCCATATTACTTTGCTACTAAATACTTTGCTGCAGATATTAACTCTTTCAGGTGCGGTTGAATTGACAACTCAACTGGTAATACTTGAGAATATTCTTTGGTTCCCCTTGTGTCGAATCAATAAATTTGGGTTGAATACTCTACCCTCGAAAACTGTTGCGATCCCCTATACTTGTGGGTTATCAAGACTATTTTCTGGCGCCGTTGCCGGGGAGGATAGCTTTGTTCTTTGAGTCACTTGGGATTTATATCTGTTGATCACTATGAGGGACTTGAAAGATGAAAGAACCAAGATTTTTCCCTCAACTACGAGGGGAGGTAAGGAACTGCCATCTAGCTCTGCACTTGATTCTCCTTCTGTTATGAGTAAACTTGCGACACCTACTCCTGCTATTCATTCTGATATGTCGCATGTTATTGATGATGCCACTTCTGCTTTGCATGATGCTTATGATGAAACTATGATGTCTACTACACAACCTTCCTCTTGTAGAGGTTGTTGGGCCTCCAAGTGCAGAGGTTTGTAGGACAGTAGCAAATTTCCCTCAAGTGGATGACCTAAGGTTTATCAATCCGTAGGAGGCGTAAGATGAAGATGGTCTCTCTCAAGCAACCCTGCAACCAAATAACAAAGAGTCTCTTGTGTCCCCAACACACCCAATACAATAGTAAATTGTATAGGTGCACTAGTTCGGCGAAGAGATGGTGATACAAGTGGTATATGGATGGTAGATAATGATTTTTGTAATCTGAAAATATAAAAACAGCAAGGTAACTAATGATAAAAGTGAGCGTAAACGGTATTGCAATGTGTTGAAACAAGGCCTAGGGTTCATACTTTCATTAGTGCAAGTCCTCTCAACAATAATAACATAATTGGATCACATAACTATCCCTCAACATGCAACAAAGAGTCACTCCAAAGTCACTAATAGCGGAGAACGGACGAAGAGATTATGGTAGGGTACAAAACCACCTCAAAGTTATTCTTTCCAATCAACCCGTTGGGCTATTCCTATAAGTGTCACAAACAACCCTAGAGTTTGTACTAGAATAACACCTTAAGACACAAATCAACCAAAACCCTAATGTCACCTCAAGTATCCGTGGGTATGATTATATGATATGCATCACACAATCTCAGATTCATCTATTCAACCAACACATAGAACCTCAAAGAGTGCCCCAAAGTTCCTATCGGAGAATGACGATGAAAACGTGTGCCAACCCCTATGCATAGGTTCATGGGCGGAACCCGCAAGTTGATCACCAAAACATACATCAAGTGAATCACGTGATATCCCATTATCACCATACATACGCATGGCAAGACATACATCAAGTGTTCTCAAATCATTAAAGACTCAATCCGATAAGATAACTTCAAAGGGGAAACTCAATCCATTACAAGAGAGTAGAGGGGGGAGAAAACATCATAGGATCCAAATATAATAGCAAAGCTCGCGATACATCAAGATCGTGCCAAATCAAGAACACGAGAGAGAGAGAGATCAAACACATAGCTACTGGTACATACCCTCAACCTCGAGGGAGAACTACTCCCTCCTCATCATGGAGAGCACTGAGATGATGAAGATGGCCACCGGAGAGGGATTCCCCCTCCGGCAGGGTGCCGGAACGGGTCTAGATTGGTTTTCGGTGGCTACGGGGGCTTCTGGCGACGGAACTCCCGATCTATTGTGATCCTCGATCGTTTTATGGTATATGGAGATATATAGGCGGAAGAAGTACGTCAGGGGGGCCACGAGGGGCCCACGAGGGTGGAGGGTGCACCTAGGGGGGTGGGCGCGCCCCCTGCCTCGTGGCTTCCTCATAGATCCCCTAACGTGCACTCCAAGTCTTCTGGGCTTCTTCTGATCCAAAAATAAGTGGTATATGTACAGTTTCAAGTCAATTGGACTCCATTTGGTTTTCATTTTCTGCGATATTCTAAAACAAGGTAAAAATAGAAACTGGCACTGGGCTCTGGGTTAATAGGTTATTCCCAAAAAAATGATATAAAAATGTATAATAAAGCCCATAAACATCTAAAATAGTAGATAATATAGCATGGAGCAATCAAAAATTATAGATACATTGGAGACGTATCAGCATCCCCAAGCTTAATTCCTGCTCGTCCTCGAGTAGGTAAATGATAAAAACAAAATTTTTGATGTGGAATGCTACTTGGCATAATTTCAATGTAATTCTTCTTAATTGTGGCATGAATATTCAGATCCGAAAGATTCAAGACAAAAGTTCATATTGACATAAAAATAATAATACTTCAAGCATACTAACTAAGCAATTATGTCTTCTCAAAATAACATGGCCAAAGAAAGTTCATGCCTACAAAATCATATAGTTTAGTCATGCTCCATTTTCGTCACACAAGAATGCTCTCATCATGCACAACCCCGATGACAAGCCAAGCAATTGTTTCATACTTTAGTAATCTCAAACCTATAAACTTTCACGCAATACATGAGCGCGAGCCATGGATATAGCACTATGGGTGGAATAGAATAATGAGGGGGTTTATGTGGAGAAGACAAAAAAGGAGAAAGTCTCACATCAACGAGGCTAATCAATGGGCTATGGAGATGCCCATTGATTGATGTTAATGCAAGGAGTAGGGATTGCCATGCAACGGATGCACTAGAGCTATAAATGTATGAAAGCTCAACAAAATAAACTAAGTGGGTGTGCATCCAACTTGCTTGCTCACGAAGACCTAGGGCACTTGAGGAGGCCCATTGTTGGAATATACAAGCCAAGTTCTATAATGAAAATTCCCACTAGTATATGAAAGTGACAAAACAAGAGACTCTCTATCATGAAGATTACGGTGCTACTTTGAAGCACAAGTGTGGCAAAGGATAGTAACATTGTCCCTTCTCTCTTTTTCTCTCATTTTTTTGGGCCTTCTCTTTTTTATGGCCTTTCTCCTTTTTTGGGCCTTCTCTTTTTTATGGCCTTTCTCTTATTTTTATTCCTCACTTGGGACAATGCTCTAGAAAATGATGATCATCACACTTTGATTTATTTACAACTCAATTATTACAACTCGATACTAGAACAAAGTATGACTCTATATGAATGCCTCCGGCGGTGTACCGGGATATGCAATGAATCAAGAGTGACATGTATGAAAGAATTATGAACGGTGGCTTTGCCACAAATACTATGTCAACTACATGATCATGCTAAGCAATATGATAATGATGATGTGTGTCATAATAAACGGAATGGTGGAAAGTTGCATGGCAATATATCTCGGAATGGCTATGGAAATGCCATAATAGTTAGGTATGGTGGATGTTTTGAGGAAGATATAAGGAGGTTTATGTGTGAAAGAGCGTATCATATCACGGGGTTTGGATGCACCGGCGAAGTTTGCACCAACTCTCAATGTGAGAGAGGGCATTGCACGGTACCGAAGAGGCTAGCAAGGATGGAAGGGTGAGAGTGCGTATAATCCATGGACTCAACATTAGTCATAAAGAACTCACATACTTATTGCAAAAATCTACAAGTCATCAAAAACCTCGACACTATGCACATGCTCCTAGGGGGATAGATTGGTAGGAAAAGACCATCGCTCGTCCCCGACCGCCACTCATAATGAGGACACACAAATAACACCTCATGTTTCAAATTTGTTACACAACGTTTACCATACGTGCATGCTACGGGACTTGCAAACTTCAAAACAAGTATTCCTCAAATTCACAACTACCCAACTAGCACGACTTTGATATTATTACCTCCATATCTCAAAACAATCATCAAGCATCAAACTTCTCTTAGTATTCAATGCACTCTATATGAAAGTTTTTACTATTCTTGGATGCCTAGCATATTAGGATTATTTAAGCAAATTACCATGCTATTTAAGACTCTCAAAATAATATAAGTGAAGCATGAGAGTTCATCTATTCCTTCAAAATAAAACTACCACCGTGCTCTAAAAAGATATAAGTGAAGCACTAGAGCAAAAGACAAACTACTCTGAAAGATATAAGTGAAGATCAATGAGTAGTCAAATAATTATGCAACTATGTGAAGACTCTCTAACATTTAATAATTTCAGATCTTGGTATTTTATTCAAACATCAAGCAAAACTAAATAAAATAAAATGACGCTCCAAGCAAAACACATATCATGTGGCGAATAAAAATATAGCTCCAAGTAAAGTTACCGATGAACGAAGACGAAAGAGGGGATGCCATCCGGGGTATCCCCAAGCTTAGGCTCTTGGCTATCCTTGAATATTACCTTGGGGTGCCTTGGGCATCCCCAAGCTTAGGCTCTTGCCACTGCTTATTCCATAGTCCATCATATCCTTACCCAAAACTTGAAAACTTCACAACACAAAACTTAAAGTAGAAAACTCGTGAGCTCCGTTAGTATAAGAAAATAAATCACCAATTCAAGGTACTGTAATGAACTCATCCTTAATTTGTATTGGTGTTAAACCTACTGTATTCCAACTTATCTATGGTTCATACCCTCCGATACTACTCATAGATTCATCAAAATAAGCAAACAACACATAGAAAACAGAATCTGTCAAAAACAGAACAGTCCGTAGTAATCTGTAGCTAGAGCAAGATATGGAACCCCAAAAATTCTAAAATAAATTTCTGGACGTGAGGAATTTATCTATTAATCATCTGCAAAAATAATTAACTAAATAGCACTCTCCAATAAAAAATGGCAGCAATTCTCATGAGCGCTAAAGTTTCTATTTTTTATAGCATGATCGCAAAGACTTTCCCCGAGTCTTCCCAAAGGTTCTACTTGGCACAAACACTAATTAAAAGCATAAAACCACATCTAAACAGTGGCTAGATGAATTATTTATTACTAAACATGAGCAAAAAGCAAGGAACAAAAATAAAGTTGGGTTGCCTCCCAACAAGCACTATCATTTAACGCCCCTAGCTAGGCATGATGATTTCAATGATGCTCATATAGTAGATATGGATTGTAACATAAAGAGAGCATCATGAAGAATATGAGTAGCAAATTTAAGTCTAACCCTCTTCCTATGCGTAGGGGTTTTGTGAGAAAACAACTTATGGGAATAATAATTAACTAGCATAGGAAGGCAAGACAAGCATAACTTCAAAACTTTAAGCACATAGAGAGGAAACTTGATATTATTGCAATTCCTACAAGCATATGTTCCTCCATCATAATAATTTTTGGTAGCATCATTAATAAATTCAACAATATAACCATCACATAAAGCATTCTTTTCATGATCTACAAGCATAGAATTTTTAATACTCTCTACATAAGCAAAATTCTTCTCAATCGGAATAATAGTGGGAGCAAACTCAACAAAATAAGTATCATGTGAGGCATAATACAATTGAAAACTAAAATCATGGTGACAAGTTTCATGGATATCATTATTCTTTATAGCATACAAGTCATCACAATAATCATCATAGATAGCAACTTTGTTCTCATAATCAATTGGAACCTCTTCCGGAATAGTGGAGTCATTACTAAATAAAGTCATGACCTCTCCAAATCCACTTTCATCAATATAATCATCATAAATAGGAGGCATGATTTCATCATATTAAATTTGCTCATCAAAACTTGGGGGACAAAAAATATCATCTTCGTCAAACATAGCTTCCCCAAGCTTGTGGCTTTGCATATTATTAGCATCATGGATATTCAAGGAATTCATACTAACAACATTGCAATCATGCTCATCATTCAAAGATTTAGTGCCAAACATTTTAATGCATTCTTCTTCTAGCACTTGAGCACAGTTTTCCTTTCCATCATACTCACGGAAGATATTAAAAAGGTGAAGCGTATGAGACAAACTCAATTCCACTTTTTTATAGTTTTCCTTTATAAACTAAAATAGTGATAAAACAAGAAACTAAAAGACTCGATTGAAAGATCTAAAGATATACCTTCAAGCACTCACCTCCCCGGCAACGGCGCCAGAAAAGAGCTTGATGTCTACTACACAACCTTCTTCTTGTAGACGTTGTTGGGCCTCCAAGTGCAGAGGTTTGTAGGACAGTAGCAAATTTCCCTCAAGTGGATGACCTAAGGTTTATCAATCCGTAGGAGGCGTAAGATGAAGATGGTTTCTCTCAAGCAACCCTGCAACCAAATAACAAAGAGTATCTTGTGTCCCCAACACACCCAATACAATGGTAAGTTGTATAGGTGCACTAGTTCGGTGAAGATATGGTGATACAAGTGGTATATGGATGGTAGATAATGGTTTTTGTAATCTGAAAATATAAAAACAGCAAGGTAACTAATGATAAAAGTGAGCATAAACGGTATTGCAATGCGTTGAAACAAGGCCTAGGGTTCATAATTTCACTAGTGCAAGTCCTCTCAACAATAATAACATAATTGGATCACATAACTATCCCTCAACATGCAACAAAGAGTCACTCCAAAGTCACTAATAGCGGAGAACGAACGAAGAGATTATGGTAGGGTACGAAACCACCTCAAAGTTATTCTTTCCAATCAATCCGTTGGGCTATTCCTATAAGTGTCACAAACAGCCCTAGAGTCTGTACTAGAATAACACCTTAAGACACAAATCAACTAAAACCCTAATGTCACCTAGATACTCCAATGTCACCTCAAGTATCCGTGGGTATGATTATACGATATGCATCACACAATCTCAGATTCATCTATTCAACCAACACATAGAACCTCAAAGAGTGCCCCAAAGTTCCTATCAGAGAATCATGACAAAAACGTGTGCCAACCCCTATGCATAGGTTCATGGGCGGAACCCGCAAGTTGTTCACCAAAACATACATCAAGTGAATCACGTGATATCCCATTGTCACCACAGATACGCACGACAAGACATACATCAAGTGTTCTCAAATCTTTAAAGACTCAATTCGATAAGATAACTTCAAAGGGGAAACTCAATCCATTACAAGAGAGCAGAGGGGGGAGAAAACATCATAGGATCCAAATATAATAGCAAAGCTCGCGATACATCAAGATCGTGCCAAATCAAGAACATGAGAGAGAGAGATCAAACACATAGCTACTGGTACATACCCTCAGCCCCGAGGGAGAACTACTCCCTCCTCGTCAAGGAGAGCACCGGGATGATGAAGATGGCCACCGGAGAGGGATTCCCCATCCGGCAGGGTGCCGGAACGGGTCTAGATTTTCTTTCGGTGGCTATGGAGGCTTCTGGCGGCGGAACTCCCGATCTATTGTGCTCCTCGATCGTTTTAGGGTATATGGAGATATATAGGTAGAAGAAGTACGTCAGGGGGGGCACGAGGGGCCCACGAGGGTGGAGGGCGTGCCAAGGGGGGTGGACGCGTCCCCTGCCTCGTGGCTTCCTCGTAGATCCCCTGACGTGCACTCCAAGTCTTCTGGGCTTCTTCTGATCCAAAAATAAGTTCCGTGAAGTTTCAGGTCAATTGGACTCCATTTGGTTTTCCTTTTCTGTGATATTCTAAAACAAGGTAAAAACAGAAACTGGCACTGGGCTCTGGGTTAATAGGTTTGTCCCAAAAAATGATATAAAAGTGTATAATAAAGCCCATAAACATCCAAAACAGTAGATAATATAGCATGGAGCAATCAAAAATTATAGATACGTTGGAGACATATCAAACTACTTCTATGCTTAATAATACTGTGCCACTAGGTGAATTTCTTGATGAACAACTTGCTAGGGTTAGAGAGAATGAAATTATTGGAACTGATAATAATGATGAAAGTGATGATGAAGATTCTTCCCCTAGATATGAATTGTGTGTTGTGCCTGAGGGGTATGTTATGGATGAAGAAACTGCTAGAGACTTTTTAGCTTGCAATGATAGATATGATCTTAATAAACTGTTAGCTAAGCTCAAAGAAAAGTCTTTGAATGCTATAATGAAATATGCCCCTGCTTTTGCTACTTCACCTATCTGTATTTCTGATAAGGATTATGATTTCTCTGTCGATCCTGGGTTAATTACTTTGGTTGAATCTGATTCTTTTTATGGCTATGAATACGAAACTGTTGTGGCACATCTTACTAAATTAAATGATAGAGCCACCCTGTTCACTAATGATGAGAAAACTCACTATTACTTTATCCTTAAGTTATTTTCGTTCTCATTAAAGGGTGATGCTAAAATATGGTTTAATTCTCTTGACCCTGGTTGTGTGTGTAGTCCCCAGGATATGATTTATTACTTCTCTGCTAAATATTTCCTCGCTCATAAGAAACAAGCTGCCTTAAGGCAAATATATAATTTTGTGCAAATTGAAGAAGAGAGTCTCCCACAAGCTTGGGGGAGGCTTCTCCGATTACTTAATGCTATGCCTGATCATCCTGGACTAACCGATTACTTGATATCTTTTATAATGGACTAACCGATGCTTCCAGAGACCACCTGGATAGTTGTGCTGGTTGTGTTTTTAGGGAAAGAACTATTGACCAAGCTGAATTGCTATTGAATAATATGTTGAGTAATAAAAATGATTGGACACTTCCTGAACCAATTCCTAAGACAACTCTGAAGAAAAGGGGTATTCTATTTCTCAGTCCTGAAGATATGCAAGAGGCAAAGAAATCTATAAAAGAAAAAGGTATTAAAGCTGAAGATGTTAAGAATTTACCACCTATTGAAGAAATGCATGGTCTTGATAACCCGACACAGGTAGTAAAGGTAAATTCTCTCTATAGATTTTATGAGGGTGATATTCCTCGTAATACGTCTGCTAGCCAATGCTTGGATGAGTTTGATAATTTTATTGTTAAACAAGAAAACTTCAATGCTTATGTTGGTAGACAATTGAAACACAATGCTTATATGATTGAACACTTGAGTGATTATATGTCTAGAGTTAAAGGTGAACTTAAACTTATTAGTAAACATGCTTCTATGGTTACCACTCAAGTAGAACAAGTACTTAAAGCTCAGAATGATTTGCTCAATGAATTAAATAATAAGAAAAATGATAATGATGTTAGAGTTGTGACTAGAGGGGGTAAAATGACTCAGGAACCTTTGTATCCTGAGGGCCACCCTAAGAGAATTGAGGAAGATTCTCAGAGAATAAATGTTGATGCACCTAGTCCTTCTAAGAGGAAGAAAAGGAAAAACGATAGAACTTTGCATGCTTCTAGTGAACCTGTTGTTGACACAACTGAGAATCCCAATGATATTTCTATTTCTGATGCTGAAACACAATCTGGTAATGAACATGAACCTAGTGATAATGTTAATGATGATGTTCATGTTGATGCTTAACCTAGCAATGACAATGATGTAGATATTGAACCCGCTATTGATCTTGATAACCCACAATCAAAGAATCAACATTATGAAAAGAGAGACTCTGTTTCTAGGAAGCATGGTAAAGAAAGAGAACCTTGGGTTCAGAAACCCATGCCTTTTCCTCCTAAACCATCCAAGAAAAAGGATGATGAGGATTTTGTGCGCTTTGCTGAAATGATTAGACCTATCTTTTTGCGTATGCGTTTGACTGATATGCTTAAAATGAATCCTTATGCTAAGTACATGAAAGATATTGCTACAAATAAAAGAAAGATACTGGAAGCTGAAATTTCCACCATGCTTGCTAATTATACTTTTAAGGGTGGAATACCTAAGAAACTAGGAGATCCAGGAGTACCAACTATACCATGCTCCATTAAGAGAAACTATGTTAAAACCGCTTTATGTGATCTTGGAGCCGGTGCTAGTGTCATGCCTCTCTATTTATATCGTAGACTTGATTTGAATAAGCTGACACCTACTGAAATATCTTTGCAAATGGTTGATAAATCCACTGCTATACCTGTCGGTATTTGTGAGGATGTACCTGTTGTGGTTGCAAACGTTACTATTTTAACGGACATTGTTATTCTTGATATTCCCGAGGACGATAGTATGTCTATTATTCTTGGTAGACCCTTTTTGAATACTGCAGGGGCTGTTATTAATTGCAACAAAGGCAATGTCACTTTTCATGTTAATGGTAATGAGCATACGGTACACTTTCCGAGGAAACAACCTCAAGTCCACAGTATCAATTCTATTAGAAAAACTTCAATGATTAGTATTGGAGGTTTTGAATTTCCTCTTTGTATTGTTAAGAAGAAATATGATATTCTTATTGTTGGGGACATGCATATACCGGTTGAGGTAACCTAGTGCTATTCGAAAATTCCTGGTTTCATGTTATTCGAAAAGAGTTCGTTAACAAGACTTGATCAACCTTGTTAGTGGATTCCTTTTGATGAGCATGAGATGGATGAAGTTCGCAAGCACAACTCTGTGTACCCTTCTTTTACCTTCTGTTATTTAGATTAAATAAAGCAAAAATAATATTTTCTGTTTGTTTTCTGAATTATCCTTGCACTAAAAAATTCCCCGAAAATAAAAGTTCTCCAAATGCCCTGAAAAATTTAAATGATTTTTTCTAGAATATTTAAGAATTATTAGCACTAAGAACACACCAGGGGGACCCACCACCTGGCCATGAGGGTCTAGGGCGCGCCCCCTGCCTCGTGGATCCCACGTGCCCCCTCCACTTATTCTTGCACCCACACACTCCGTCTTCCTCCAGAAAAAATCATCCACCAGCTCAAACCCAAGTTCTAGCTCTACCATTTTCGATCTCCTTGCTCAAAGCTCCATTCACAAAACTGCTTTGGAGGATTGTTCTTCGGTATGTGACTCCTCCAATGGTCCAATTAGTTTTTGTTCTAGTGCTTTATTTATTGAATTTTTTTGCTGCTTAGGTGACCCTGTTCTTGAGCTTGCATGTCAAATTTATGTGGTCAAAAGTAATTTTAATGCATGATATGGCCTCTAGGAACTTGTGGGAGTAGTTGCTATCAATCTTGTTGATTTTGGTTCACTTTTATTTTGAGTCACTAAAAATTTCAGAAATTTTTCAGAGGAAATGTTGAAGAGATTGTTGAGGGGCTCTTCAAGCCGAAGCTCGAAGGATAAGCAAAGTGAAGAGATAAGAAGCCCAAATATAATCTCCCTCGCACTGCGGAGGTTCGGCTGTGTGAATGGCCTTGTGATGATTTCTTGAGAGCAGTCGGGATTCATGATAGTTTTTATTAATTGGCTGAGATTGCAGGCCTCACCGGCTTCCTCCACGGCCAGCTTGAACAGTATCTCCTACTCACTAATATTTTTGTGCAAAATTTTCATTTCCATGCTAGGAGATCGCCACCTTCGGTGGATTTTTATTTGTATGATGAGTTTAAGGAGATGTCACTTTATGATTTTTGTGTGGTTTGCAAGTTGCCCTTTGCGGGAAGCGTCGAGGAGCCACATCCTAGGGATGTGGCAAGATTTATTGATATGATTGTTGTAGGGGATACGAGAAAAGTGTCAGATGCAAGAACTACTTACATTTTCCTGTTCTACGTTATTATGCAATATTTGATGGTAGATGTTTAATTGGCCGCGGGAACAGTGGGGGCCTCAGTGCTCCTGACCTCGCCATTTTGCGCCATGCTTTACTCCGTGATAGAACTTTCAGTTTAGGTGCTATGGTTGCTAAACAGTTGAGTCTAAACCGTACAAAGGGACCCATTTTTGGAGGTATCTTTGCTTCGCGTCTTGCTAAATATTTTGAGATACCTATTAGACACTATGAGAAAGAATAAAAGGTGTTGCCCCCTATTTTCTTAGACTATAAAAGTACGGTAGCACATGACTTTATTTGCAATGATAAGGAGAAGAGACTCATTTATAACATGGTATTCAGTGAAAATACTTGTCAGATTATTAACCTGCCTGCATCTTCTTTGTTTAACATTTATTCAGGCACATACATCATCCTGCCCGATGACATTTATGTGTATTGGGAGCGAACACGATTCCCAGAGCCTGAGCCTGAGCCATCTCCTGACCCTTATCGGCAGTCTGTTTATTAGTGGGATCCGGAGGAGATTGCCAACCAGTGGCACCCAGAGAACACTCCTCCGTACACCAGAGAGGGTAGCTTTGAGCCGTGGCCATAGACCAACTTAAGCCAAAAGCCTAAGCTTGGGAGAGTACGTATCTCTCACCGACATTACATTCATGTTCACACACTCATTCCAGTTGTCGGTGCTCATACTTTTCCATTGTATCATCCTTGCTAGTTTATTTTCTTTTTAAGCCTTCTTCTTGTGTGTTTGAAAAACCTTAAGAAAAAAACCAAAAAAATTAGTCGTAGCTTTTAGCTAGTTTACTTTCCATGCTTGTAGTAGTATTAATTAAAAGAAAACCCAAAAAGATTTCTCGTTCTTCTTGTGCTTGTTGGGAGCTTTCCCGTGTAAATAGTTTTGTTTCTTTTCTTTTCTTTGGGGGTCGAGAGGAGAAGACCATAATGAAAATGTTGAGTGGCTCTCATATGCATTATTGTTAATCTAACAAAGAGCCCATATTACCTTGTCTTCTCCCTTGTATTGAATGCTTGCAGATTCCAGCTTAGTCCAATGCACGTGCACTATTATTATTATCCACACCATTCGCTCGTGCAAGTGAAAGGCAATAATGACGATATATGATGAACTGATTGAGATGAGAAAAGCTGGTATGAACTCAACCTATCTTGTTTTTGTAAATATGATTAGTTCATCATTCCTGATTCAGCCTATTATGAAGGAAACATGTTTGCAATGACAATTAGAGATTATAGTTGCTCATGCCATGTTTAATTAGCTAGGAGTTTATAATGATTTACCTTGCGTGCCAACATGCTATTAAAATGGTTGTGATGTGGTATGATAGGGTGGTATCCTCCTTTGAACGATTTGAGTGGCTTGACTTGGCACATGTTCACACATGTAGTTGACACAAAATCAACATAGCCTCCACGATATTTATGTTCATGGTGAATTATATCCTACTCATGCTTGCACTCAGTGTTGATTAATTTTAATGCATGTTCATGACTGTTGTCGCTCTCTAGCTGGTCGCTTCCCAGTCTCTTTCTAGCCTTCACTTGTACTAAGCGGGAATACTGCTTGTGCATCCACTTCCATAAACCCCAAAAGTTATTCCATATGAGTCCACCATACCTTCCTATATGTGGTATCTACCTGCCGTTCCAAGTAAATTTGTATGTGCCAAACTCCAAACCTTCAAATGAAATTTTGTTTTGTATGCTCGAATAGCTCATGTATCAACTAGGGTTGTCTATATCTTCCATTCTAGGCGGGTTATTCTCAAGAGGAATAGTCTCCGCTCCTCGTTCACGAGAAAATGGCTGGTAACCGGGATGCCCTGTCCCATGCTTAAATTAAAATAATTACAAACAAAACTCCCCCAGGATTGTTGTTGGTTGGAGGCACCCATTGTTTCGGACAAGCCATGGATTGATGTTTGTTGGTGGTGGAGTATAAACTTTACCATTCTGTTTGGGAACTGCCTATGATGTGTGTAGCATGGAAGATATCGAGATCTCTCAGTTGTTATGTTGACAGTGAAAGTATACCACTCAAAATATTATTCATCTCTATTTCAAAATCGAGCTCTAGCACCTCTACAAATCCCTACTTCCCTTTGAGAAGGGCCTATCTATTTACGTTTATGTTGAGTCGTCACCCTCTTATTAAAAAGCACCAGTTGGAGAGCACCGCTATCATTTGCATGTATTACTATTAGTTTATATTGAGTATGACTATGACTGGATATTTTTTACCATGAATTACAATGTTTAGTTAGTCCTTGATCTTCAGGGGTGCTTTGCATTTATGTTTTGCGGTCTCAGAAAGGGCTAGCGAGATACCATCTTGTTATATCATATTATGATTGTTTTGAGGAAGTGTTGTCATCCGAGATTTGCTAATATTGCTTGCTAGTTGATTATGACATTGATATGAGTAAACATGAGACCTAAATGATATTATGAATATGGTTAGTTCATAATCTTTGTTGAAAACTTGAATGCTGGCTTTACATATTTACAACAAGAAGATCAAACAGAGTTTGTAAAAGTTTTTCTTTATCACTTTTAGTTTGTCAACTGAATTGCTTGAGGACAAGCAAAGGTTTAAGCTTGGGGGAGTTGATACGTCTCCATCGTATCTACTTTTACAAACACTTTTGACCTTGTTTTGGACTCTAACTTGCATGATTTGAATGGAACTAACCCAGACTGACGTTGTTTTCAGCAGAATTGCCATGGTGTTATTTTTGTGCGGAAACAAAAGTTGTCGGAATAACCTGAAACTTCATGGAGAATATTTTTGGAATATATAAAAAATGCTAGCGAAAGAATCAACATCAGGGGGCCCACACCCTGTCCACGAGGGTGGGGGTGTGCCCACTGCCTCATGGGCCCCCTGAGGCTCCACCAACCTCGACTCCAACTCTATATATTCACGTTCGAGGAGAAAAAAATCAGAGAGAAGGATTCATCATATTTTACGATACGGAGCCACCGCCAAGCCCTAATCTCTCTCGGGAGGGCTGATCTGGAGTCCGTTCGGGGCTCCGGAGAGGGGAATCCGTCGCCATCATCATCATCAACCTTCCCCCATCACCAATTTCATGATGCTCACCGCCGTGCGTGAGTAATTCCATCGTAGGCTTGGTGGACGGTGATGGGTTGGATGAGATTTTGAAGGAAATATGCCCTAGAGGCAATAATAAAGTTATTATTTATTTCCTTATTTCATGATAAATGTTTATTATTCATGCTAGAATTGTATTAACCGGAAACATAATACATGTGTGAATACATAGACAAACAGAGTGTCACTAGTATGCCTCTACTTGACTAGCTCGTTGATCAAAGATGGTTAAGTTTCCTAACCATAGACATGAGTTGTCATTTGATTAACGGGATCACATCATTAGGAGAATGATGTGATTGACTTGACCCATTCCGTTAGCTTAGCACTTGATCGTTTAGTTTGTTGCTATTGGTTTCTTCATGACTTATACATGTTCCTATGACCATGAGATTATGCAACTCCCGTTTATCGGAGGAACACTTTGTGTGCCACCAAATGTCACAACGTAACTGGGTGATTATAAAGGTGCTCTACAGGTGTCTCCAAAGGTACTTGTTGGGTTGGCGTATTTCGAGATTAGGATTTGTCACTCCGATTGTCGGAGAGGTATCTCTGGGCCCACTCGGTAATGCACATCACTATAAGCCTTGCAAGCATTTCAACTAATGAGTTAGTTGCGGGATGATGTATTACAGAACGAGTAAAGAGACTTTCTGGTAATGTGATTGAACTAGGTATTGAGATACCGACGATCGAATCTCGGGCAAGTAACATACCGATGACAAAGGGAACAACGTATGTTATTATGCGGTCTGACTGATAAAGATCTTCGTAGAATATGTAGGAGCCAATATGGGCATCTAGGTCCCGCTATTGGTTATTGACCAGAGAGGTGTCTCGGTCATGTCTACATAGTTCTCGAACCCGTAGGGTCCGCACGCTTAACGTTCGTTGACGATATAGTACTATATGAGTTATGTATGTTGATGACTGAATGTTGTTTGGAGTCCGGGATGAGATCACGGGCATGACGAGGAACTCTGGAATGGTCCGGAGATAAAGTTTGATATATGGGATAATAGTGTTTGGTCACCGAAAGGGTTCCGGAATTCACCGAAATGGGTTCCGGATGTTTCCCGAAATGTTTGGGTACGAGAACACTTTATTTGGGCCAAAGGGGAAAGCCCACAAGGTTTTTAGAAAGCGAAAAAGGAAGTTTTGCGGAGTCCAGGGGCCAGACGCCAGGGTCCCTGGCGTCTGGGTCCAGACGCCGGGAACCCTGGCGTCTGGCCCTGGAGTCCGAGAAGGACTCTTGCCTTTCGGGTGAAACCGACTTTGTGGAGGCTTTTACTCCAAGTTTCGACCCCAAGGCTCAACATATAAATAGAGGGGTAGGGCTAGCACCCAAGACAGATCCAGAAACACCAAGTCGTGTGCCGGCAACCCCGTCCCCTCTAGTTTATCCTCCGTCATAGTTTTCGTAGTGCTTAAGCGAAGCCCTGCAGAGATTGTTCTTCACCAACATCGTCACCATGCCGTCGTGCTGCCGAAACTCATCTACTACTTCGCCCCTCTTGCTGGATCGAGAAGGCGAGGACGTCACCGAGCCGAACGTGTGCAGAACTCGGAGGTGCCGTGCTTTCGGTACTTGGATCGGTCGGACGTGAAGACGTACGACTACATCAACCGCGTTGATATAACGCTTCCGCGAACGGTCTATGAGGATACGTAGACAACACTCTCCCCTCTCGTTGCTATGCATCTCCATGATCCTGCATGTGCGTAGGAAATTTTTGAAATTACTACGTTCCCCAACAGTGGCATCCGAGCCAGGTTTTATGCTTAGATGTCATATGCATGAGTAGAACACAAGTGAGTTGTGGGCGATATAAGTCATACTGCTTACCAGCATGTCATACTTTGGTTCGGCGTTATTGTTGGATGAAGCAGCCCGGACAAACATTACGCATACGCTTACGCGAGACTGGGTCTACCGACGTGCTTTGCACACAGGTGGCTGGCGGGTGTCAGTTTCTCCAACTTTAGTTGAACCGAGTGTGGCTACGCCCGGTCCTTGCGAAGGCTAAAACAGCACCAACTTGACAAACTATCATTGTGGTTTTGATGCGTAGGTAAGAACGGTTCTTGCTAAGCCCGTAGCATCCACGTAAAATTTGCAACAACAAAGTAGAGGACATCTAACTTGTTTTTGCAAGGCATGTTGTGATGTGATATGGTCAAGACATGATGCTAAATTTTATTGTATGAGATGATCATGTTTTTAACCAAGTTATCGGCAACTGGCAGGAGCCATATAGTTGTCGCTTTATTGTATGCAATGTAATCGCCCTGTAATGCTTTACTTTATCACTGAGCGGTAGCGATAGTCATGGAAGCATAAGATTGGCGAGACGACAACGATGCTATGATGGAGATCAAGGTGTCGTGCCGGTGACGATGGTGATCATGAAGGTGCTTCGGAGATGGAGATCACAAGCACAAGATGATGATGGTCATAACATATCACCTATATTGATTGCATGTGATGTTTATCTTTTATGCATCTTATCTTGCTTTGATTGACGGTAGCATTATAAGATGATCCCTCACTGAATTATCAAAGTATAAGTGTTCTCCCTGAGTATGCACCGTTGCGAAAGTTCTTCGTGCTGAGACACCACGTGATGATCAGGTGTGATAGGCTCTACGTTCAAATACAACGGGTGCAAAACAGTTGCACACGCGGAATACTCAGGTTAAACTTGATGAGCCTAGCATATAACAGATATGGCCTTGGAACACGGAGACCGAAAGGTCGAGCGTGAATCATATAGTAGATATGATCAACATAGTGATGTTCACCGTTGATACTACTCCATCTCACGTGATGATCGGACATGGTTTAGTTGATATGGATCATGTGATCACTTAGAGGATTAGAGGGATGTCTATCTAAGTGGGAGTTCTTAAATAATATGATTAAATTGAACTTAAATTTATCATGAACTTAGTACCTGATAGTATCTTTCTTGTCTATGTTCATTTTAGATAGATGGCCTGTGCTGTTGTTCTGCTGAATTTTAATGCGTTCCTTGAGAAAGCAAAGTTGAAAGATGATGGTAGCAATTACACGGACTGGGTCCGTAACTTGAGGATTATCCTCATTGTTGCACAGAAGAATTACATCCTGGAAGCACCGCTAAGTGCCAAGCCTACTGCAGGAGCAACACCAGATGTTATGAACGTCTGGCAGAGCAAAGCTGATGACTACTCGATAGTTCAGTGTGCCATGCTTTACGGCTTAGAACCGGGTCTTCAACGACGTTTTGAACATCATGGAGCATATGAGATGTTCCAGGAGTTGAAGTTAATATTTCAAGAAAATGCCCAGATTGAGAGATATGAAGTCTCCAATAAGTTCTATAGATGCAAGATGGAGGAGAATAGTTCTGTCAGTGAACATATACTCAAAATGTCTGGCTATCATAATCACTTGACTCAACTGGGAGTTAATCTTCCTGTTGATAGTGTCATTGACAGAGTTCTTCAATCACTGCCACCAAGCTACAAAAGCTTCGTGATGAACTATAATATGCAAGGGATGAATAAGACTATTCCCGAGCTCTTCGCGATGCTAAAAGCCGCGGAGGTAGAAATCAAGAAGGAGCATCAAGTGTTGATGGTTAATAAGACCACCAGTTTCAAGAAAAAGGGCAAAGGGAAGAACAAGGGGAACTTCAAGAAGAACAACAAACAAGTTGCTGCTTAGGAGAAGAAACCCAAGTCTGGACCTAAGCCTAAGACTGAGTGCTTCTACTGTAAGCAGACTGGTCACTAGAAGAGGAACTGCCCCAAGTATTTGGCGGATAAGAAGGATGGCAAAGTGAACAAAGGTGTATGTGGTATACATGTTATTGATGTGTACCTTACTAATACTCGCAGTAGCACCTGGGTATTTGATACTGGTTCTGTTGCTAACATTTGCAACTCGAAACAGGGGCTACGGATTAAGCGAAGATTGGCTAAGGACGAGGTGATGATGCGCGTGGGAAATGGTTCCAAAGTCGATGTGATCGCGGTCGGCACACTACCTCTACATCTACCTTCGGGATTAGTATTAGACCTAAATAATTGTTATTTGGTGAGCATGAACATTATATCTGGATCTTGTTTGATGCGAGACGGTTATTCATTTAAATCAGAGAATAATGGTTGTTCTATTTATATGAGTAATATCTTTTATGGTCATGCACCCTTGAAGAGTGGTCTATTTTTGCTAAATCTCGATAGTGGTGATACACATATTCATAATATTGAAGCCAAAAGATGCAGAGTTGATAATGATAGTGCAATTTATTTGTGGCACTACCGTTTAGGTCATATCGGAGTAAAGCGCATGAAGAAACTCCACACTGATGGACTTTTGGAACCACTTGATTATGAATCACTTGGTACTTGCGAACCGTGCCTCATGGGCAAGATGACTAAAACGCCGTTCTCCGAAACTATGGAGAGAGCAACAGATTTGTTGCAGATCATACATACAGATGTATGTGGTCCAATGAATGTTGAGGCTCGTGGCGGATATCGTTATTTTCTCACCTTCACAGATGATTTAAGCAGATATGGGTATATCTACTTAATGAAACATAAGTCTGAAACATTTGAAAAGTTCAAAGAATTTCAGAGTGAAGTTGAAAATCATTGTAACAAGAAAATAAAGTATCTACGATCTGATCGTGGAGGAGAATATTTGAGTTATGAGTTTGGTGTACATTTGAAACAATGCGGAATAGTTTCGCAACTCACGCCACCCGGAACACCACAGCGTAATGGTGTGTCCGAACGTCGTAATCATACTTTACTAGATATGGTGCGATCTATGATGTCTCTTACTGATTTACCGCTATCGTTTTGGGGATATGCTTTAGAGATAGTCGCATTCACCTTAAATAGGGCACCATCGAAATCCGTTGAGACGACGCCTTATGAACCATGATTTGGTAAGAAACCAAAGTTGTCATTTCTGAAAGTTTGGGGCTGCGATGCTTATGTGAAAAAGCTTCAACCTGATAAGCTCGAACCCAAATCGGAGAAATGTGTCTTCATAGGATACCCAAAGGAGACTGTTGGGTACACCTTCTATCACAGATCCGAAGGCAAGACTTTTGTTGCTAAATTTGGAGTTTTTCTAGAGAAGGAGTTTCTCTCGAAAGAAGTGAGTGGGAGGAAAGTAGAACTTGATGAGGTAATTGTACCTGCTCCCTTATTGGAAAGTGGTTCGTCACAGAAAACGGTTTCCGTGACACCTACACCAATTAGTGAAGAAGTTAATGATGATGATCATGAAACTTTAGATCAAGTTGTTACTGAACCTCGTAGGTCAACCAGAGTAAGATCCGCACCAGAGTGGTACGGTAATCCTGTTCTAGAAGTTATGTTACTAGACCATGACGAACCTACGAACTATGAAGAAGCGATGGTGAGCTCAGATTCCGCAAAATGGCTTGAGGCCATGAAATCTGAGATGGGATTCATGTATGAGAACAAAGTGTGGACTTTGGTTGACTTGCCCGTTGATCGGCAAGCAATTGAGAATAAATGGATCTTCAAGAAGAATACTGACGCTGACGGTAATGTTATTGTCTATAAAGCTCGACTTGTTGCAAAAGGTTTTCGACAAGTTCAAGGGATTGACTACGATGAGACATTCTCACCCATAGCGATGCTTAAGTCTGTCCGAATCATGTTAGCAATTGCCGCATTTTATGATTATGAAATTTGGCAAATGGATGTCAAAACTGCATTCCTGAATGGATTTCTGGAAGAAGAGTTGTATATGATGCAACCAGAAGGTTTTGTCGATCCAAATGGAGCTAACAAAGTGTGCAAGCTCCAGCGATCCATTTATGGACTGGTGCAAGCCTCTCGGAGTTGGAATAAACGCTTTGATAGTGTGATCAAAGCATTTGGTTTTATACAGACTTTTGGAGAAGCCTGTATTTACAAGAAAGTGAGTGGGAGCTCTGTAGCATTTCTGATATTATATGTGGATGACATATTACTGATTGGAAATGATATAGAATTTCTGGATAGCATAAAGGGATACTTGAATAAAAGTTTTTCTATGAAAGACCTCGGTGAAGCTACTTACATATTGGGCATCAAGATCTATAGAGATAGATCAAGACGCTTAATTGGACTTTCACAAAGCACATACCTTGACAAAGTTTTGAAAAAGTTCAAAATGGATCAAGCAAAGAAAGGGTTCTTGCTTGTGTTACAAGGTGTGAAGTTGAGTAAGACTCAATGCCCGACCACTGCAGAAGATAGAGAGAAGATGAAAGATGTTCCCTATGCTTCAGCCATAGGCTCTATCATGTATGCAATGTTGTGTACCAGACCTGATGTGTGCCTTGCTATAAGTCTAGCAGGGAGGTACCAAAGTAATCCAAGAGTGGATCATTGGACAGCGGTCAAGAACATCCTGAAATACCTGAAAAGGACTAAGGATATGTTTCTCGTTTATGGAGGTGACAAAGAGCTCATCGTAAATGGTTACGTTGACGCAAGCTTTGACACTGATCCGGACGATTCTAAAATGCAAACCGGATATGTGTTTATATTAAACGGTGGAGCTGTCGGTTGGTGCAGTTCTAAACAAAGCGTCGTGGCGGGATCTACGTGCGGAGTACATAGCTGCTTTGGAAGCAGCAAATGAAGGAGTCTGGATGAAGGAGTTCATATCCGATCTAGGTGTCATACCTAGTGCATCAGGTCCAATGAAAATCTTTTGTGACAATACTGGTGCAATTGCCTTGGCGAAGGAATCCATATTTCACAAGAGAACCAAGCACATCAAGAGACGCTTCAATTCCATCCGGGATTTAGTCCAGGTGGGAGACATAGAAATTTGCAAGATACATACGGGTCTGTATGTTGCAGACCCGTTGACTAAGCCTCTTCCACGAGCAAAACATTATCAGCACCAAGGCTCCATGGGTGTTAGAATCATTACTGTGTAATCTAGATTATTGACTCTAGTGCAAGTGGGAGACTGAAGGAAATATGCCCTAGAGGCAATAATAAAGTTATTATTTATTTCCTTATTTCATGATAAATGTTTATTATTCATGCTAGAATTGTATTAACCAGAAACATAATACATGTGTGAATACATAGACAAACAGAGTGTCACTAGTATGCCTCTCCTTGACTAGCTCGTTGATCAAAGATGGTTAAGTTTCCTAACCATAGACATGAGTTGTCATTTGATTAACGGGATCACATCATTAGGAGAATGATGTGATTGACTTGACCCATTCCGTTAGCTTAGCACATGATCGTTTAGTTTGTTGCTATTGCTTTCTTCATGACTTATACATGTTCCTATGACTATGAGATTATGCAACTCCCGTTTACCGGAGGAACACTTTGTGTGCCACCAAACGTCACAACGTAACTGGGTGATTATAAAGGTGCTCTACATGTGTCTCCAAAGGTACTTGTTGTGTTGGCGTATTTGGAGATTAGGATTTGTCACTCCGATTGTCGGAGAGGTATCTCTGGGCCCACTCGGTAATGCACATCACTATAAGCCTTGCAAGCATTGCAACTAATGAGTTAGTTGCGGGATGATGTATTACGGAACGAGTAAAGAGACTTTCCGGTAATGAGATTGAACTAGGTATTGAGATACCGACGATCGAATCTCGGACAAGTAACATACTGATGACAAAGGGAACAACATATGTTATTATGCGGTCTGACTGATAAAGATCTTCGTAGAATATGTAGGAGCCAATATGGGCATCTAGGTCCCGCTATTGGTTATTGACCAGAGAGGTGTCTCGGTCATGTCTACATAGTTCTCGAACCCGTAGGGTCCGCACGCTTAACGTTCGTTGACGATATAGTACTATATGAGTTATGTATGTTGATGACTGAATGTTGTTCGGAGTCCGGGATGAGATCACGGGCATGACGAGGAACTCTGGAATGGTCCGGAGATAAAGTTTGATATATGGGATAATAGTGTTTGGTCACCGAAAGGGTTCCGGAATTCACCGAAATGGGTTCCGGATGTTTCCCGAAATGTTTGGGTACGAGAACACTTTATTTGGGCCAAAGGGGAAAGCCCACAAGGTTTTTAGAAAGCGAAAAAGGAAGTTTTGCGGAGTCCAGGGGCCAGACGCCAGGGTCCCTGGCGTCTGGGTCCAGACGCCGGGAACCCTGGCGTCTGGCCCTGGAGTCCGAGAAGGACTCTTGCCTTTCGGGTGAAACCTACTTTGTGGAGGCTTTTACTCCAAGTTTCGACCCCAAGGCTCAACATATAAATAGAGGGGTAGGGCTAGCACCCAAGACAGATCAAGAAACACCAAGCCGTGTGCCGGCAACCCTGTCCCCTCTAGTTTATCCTCTGTCATAGTTTTCGTAGTACTTAGGCGAAGCCCTGCAGAGATTGTTCTTCACCAACACCGTCACCACGCTGTCGTGCTGCCGAAACTCATCTACTACTTCACCCCTCTTGATGGATCGAGAAGGCGAGGACGGCACCAAGCCGAACGTGTGCAGAACTCGGAGGTGCCGTGCTTTCGGTACTTGGATCGGTCGGACGTGAAGACGTACGACTACATCAACTGCGTTGATATAACGCTTCCACGAACGGTCTACGAGGGTACGTAGACAACACTCTCCCCTCTCGTTGCTATGCATCTCCATGATCCTGCGTGTGCGTAGGAAATTTTTGAAATTACTACGTTCCCCAACAGATTTAGCATGTAATCGAGTTAGTTTTGTTAGGGTTTGATCCCTAGTATCCATTATGTTCTGAGATTGATGTTGCTATGACTTTGCCATGCTTAATGCTTGTCACTAGGGCCCGAGTGCCATGATTTCAGATCTGAACCTATTATGTTTTCATGAATATATGTGGGTTCTTGATCCTATCTTGCAAGTCAATAGTCACCTACTATGTGTTATGATCCGGTAACCCCGAAGTGACAATAATTGGGACCACTCTTGGTGATGACCGTAGTTTGAGGAGTTCATGTATTCACTAAGTGTTAATGCTTTGTTCCGGTACTCTATTAAAAGCAGGCCTTAATATCCCTTAGTTTCCAATAGGACCCTGCTGCCACGGGAGGGTAGGACAAAAGATGTCATGCAAGTTCTTTTCCATAAGCACGTATGACTATATTCGGAATACATGCCTACATTACATTGATGAACTAGAGCTAGTTCTGTGTCACCCTATGTTATAACTGTTACATGAGAAATTGCAACCGACCTAATTATCCATCACTGATCCATTGCATACAAGCTTTTCACATATTGATCTTTGCTTAGTGACTTTACCGTTGCCACTATTACAATCACTACAAAACTAATATTGTTACTTTTGCCACTGTTACCGTTACTTCCATATTACTTTGCTACTAAATACTTTGCTGCAGATATTAAGTCTTTCAGGTGTGGTTGAATTGACAACTCAACTATTAATACTTGAGAATATTCTTTGGCTCCCCTTGTGTCGAATCAATAAATTTGGGTTGAATACTCTACCCTCGAAAATTGTTGCGATCCCCTATACTTGTGGGTTATCATTGACTAGCTCGTTGATCAATAGATGGTTACGGTTTCCTAACCATGGACATTGGATGTCGTTGATAACGGGATCACATCATTAGGAGAATGATGTGATGGACAAGACCCAATCCTAAGCATAGCACAAGATCGTGTAGTTCGTTTGCTAAAGCTTTTCTAATGTCAAGTATCATTTCCTGTGCACTATAGGTATCTCCGAAAGTATCTGTTGGGTTGGCATGAATCGAGACTGGGATTTGTCACTCCGTATGACGGAGAGGTATCTCTGGGCCCACTCGGTAATGCATCATCATAACGAGCTCAATGTGACTAAGGAGTTAGCCACGGGATCATGCATTACGGAACGAGTAAAGAGACTTACCGGTAACGAGATTGAACGAGGTATGAGACACCGACGATCGAATCTAGGGCAAGTAACATACCGATGGACAAAGGGAATTGTATATGGGATTGGTTGAATCCCGGACATTGTGGTTCATCCGATGAGATCATCATGGAACATGTGGGATCCAACATGGGTATCCAGATCCTGCTGTTGGTTATTTCTCGGAGAGATGTCTCGGTCATGTCTACATGGTTCCGGAACCCGCAGGGTCTACACACTTAAGGTTCGGTGACGCTAGAGTTGTTATGGGAAATAGTATGTGGTTACCAAAGGTTGTTCGGAGTCCCGGATGAGATCCCGGACATCACGAGGAGTTTCGGAATGGTCTGGAGATGAAGATTTATATATGGGAAGTCCTTATTCGATCGCCGGAAGTGTTCGAGGGGTTACCGGTATTGTACCGGGACCATCGAAGGGGGTCCACCGAGAGGGTCCACCAGCCCCGGAGGGCCCTGTGGGCTGAATATAGAGGGGATCCAGCCCCTAGGTGGGCTGGGAGCCAACTCCCCCTAGGGCCCATGCACTTAGGGTTGGGGGAGACCCTAGAGGGGGCGCCCCCACCTAGCTTGGGGGGTAAGCCTCCCCCTTGGCCGCCGCCCCGCTTGTAGATGGGATCTAGGGGCGCGACCCCCTCTCCCTTGCCACTATATATAGTGGGGGTGGGAGGGCAGTTGCACCCTTCCCCTGGCGCAGCCCTCCCCCTCTCCAACACATCCTCCTCCTCCTCCGTCGTGCTTGGCGAAGCTCTGCTGGAGAACCACGAGCTCCATCACCACCTGATGCAACACCGTCTTCGGAGAAGAGGGTGTTCAAGGGGAGGTCCGATCTTCACGGCGTAGGATCTATAATGGATGGGGATAACTAGCTGCAAGCAGCCAAAAAACAGAAAATAAGATATTATGACCCGACGAGGAGGATGCTCACCGAAGCTTGCAATCCGAACATTCGCCGATCCACAACCCGAAATACTACCCCACACAACCACGCTCAAAGTCGTGGAGCACAGGATAGGTGTAATCCGCAAGGGAAACCACGAATTCTAACCCACACAACACGATCTAGTCATGGAGCACGAATTAGGAGCAATTTCTCAAGGAATCACGAGAATAAGGATAACAAGAGGTCTCCAATCTCAAGAGGAGTCTATGTCTTTGGTCTTTGATAGAAATGGCAAAAGTCCCCAACGAAGGGAAGAGCTAGCCTATTTATAATCGGGACAACCCCCCTGGATAGGTGTGAAAGAGAACTAGCTTCCAGAACCATCTTAGGTGTGAAAGTGAACCAGCTTTGTTTGACTAAATGGCTTCAAGACTTAATGAGGTAGCTTCTGGAAAACTCTCGTTGGAGGTGGTTGGCAGTTCCCGACCAAACATTGTTCACTGGGGTCGAACAATGTTTCCTTCAGCAGAAAACTCGAGTTCTGGAAACCTTTCTCAAGTTGGGATATCCAAACTCGTGTAAAACATTGTTTCGTCAGAATCGGAACAATGTTTCTTCAGCAGGCAACTCATTCTTCATGAAGGCGTTACGACCCTACCATAACAAATCGAGTGGAAGTGGAGGCGGTGACAAATTTAAAGCGTCGGGTAGTAGGGAAAAAGAGGATTATGTGGAGGATAGAGGGGTTAAAATTATTTGGGATCATAGGTGACGTGGCTGCATATGAATGGATGATGATGTGGATAGGCTGCATGTCAAGAGAAATATGATAGTGGGATGAACTATCTAGGTATTATAGATTCCTAACTTTGTTTTCTCGCCATAAAACATTGTTTTGCACGGACTGAAATGTGTTTGGCCTTCTTCGACATCGCACCTGAGTTCAACCACCAACAAAGGAGGTGAAGGCACAACCATGTTTTCAAGGTCAAATGATAGACTTAAGTTAGCATTCACCTGATCATGTATTTGCATTGCGCGACTTCTTGTGATTGGACCGTTGATGGTTGGTGGTGTGGTGCCCGTGGTTGGGATGTCCTCATCATCCTCCCCCTCTTGAGAAGGAGTCGTCCTCGACTCTAAAGGACCAAAGTATGGGGAAAGATCGGAGACATTGAAGGTTGGACTAACACCATATTCTTTTGGAAGATCGATCTTGTAAGCATTGTCGTTGATTTGCTCGAGCACTGCAAATGGTCCATCACCCCGTGGCTGCAACTTGCACTTGCGTTGCTCAGGAAAACGGTCCTTCCGAAGGTATACCCATACCAAATCGTCTTGCTCGAACACCAACTTCTTCCTGTTCTTGTTTACCCGCTTCACATAGTGTTCATTCATTTTCTCAATGTTCTCCTTTGCCTGGGCATGAAGTTTCTTGACGAAATCAGCACGCTTACTGGCATCAAGGCTAGTTCGTTCCTGCAGTGGCAGAGGCAAAAGATCGATGGTAGCAATAGGTTTGAAGCCATAAACAAGTTCAAATGGGCAAAAATTAGTGGTCAATGTACCGCCCTGTTATACGCGAACTCCACATGAGGTAGGCAATCTTCCCACATCTTCAAATTCTTCTTCAGGACTGCTCGCAGCATCATGGACAACGTCCGGTTGACAACTTCAGTCTTTCCATCAGTTTGTGGGTGGCATGTCGTGGAAAATAGGAGCTTGGTGTCGAGTTTTCCCCACAAGGTCTTCCAAAAGTAGCTCAGAAATTTGGTATCACGGTCTGACACAATCATGCATGGTACTCCATGTAGTCGCACAACTTCCCTGAAAAACAGATCAGCAATGTGTGAAGCATCATCGCTCTTATGACATGGGAGAAAATGTGCCATTTTCTAAAACGATCAACTACCACAAACACCGAGTCACTCCCCCTCTTAGTCCGTGGTAAACCAAGAACAAAATCCATAGAAATATCCTCCCACGGAGTATTCGGGATAGATAGAGGAGTATATAAACCATGAGGATTCAAGCGGGACTTAGCTTTGTGACAAATCTCGCATCTCATCACGTAGCGTTCCACATCATGGCTCATGCGCAGCCAAAAGAAGTGATCAACGAGCACACTTTCAGTTTTCTTGGCTCCAAAATGTCCCATGAGACCACCAACGTGAGCCTCCTACAAGAGAAACAAACGAACGGAACAATCTGGGATGCACAATTTGTTAGCTCGAAATAGAAATCCATCATGAAAGTGAAACTTCTCCCATCCTTTTCCCTTGTTACACTTTGAAAATGGTTCAGCAAAGTATGAGTCGGTAGTAAATAATTCTTTGATGCTTTGTAAACCAAGGATTTTAACATCAAGTTGGGAAAGTAAAATGTGACGCCTAGACAATGCATCGGCAACAATGTTATCCTTCCCTTTCTTGTACTTGACAATATAAGGAAAAGACTCTATGAACTCACTCCATTTTGCATGTCTACGGTTCAGTTTTAGTTGGCCCTTTAGATGTTTCAAAGATTCATGGTCAGAATGTATGACAAACTCTTTTGGCCACAAATAATGATGCCATGTTTCCAAAGATCGAACAAGTGCATACAATTCTTTATCATAGATAGAATAATTAAGAGTTGGACCATTAAGCTTCTCACTAAAATAGGCGATGGGTTTACCTTCTTGCATTAGTACTCCACCAATGCCAACACCACTTGCATCACATTCAATCTCAAATGTCTTACCAAAATCAGGAAGTGAAAGCAATGGGGCTGATGTCAATCTCATCTTTAGTTCTTGGAAGGACTTGTCTTGGGCATCACCCCATTGGAATGGAGTGTCTTTCTTTGTTAACTCATTCATTGGTGCAGCAATGGTGCTGAAATCCTTCATGAACCGGCGGTAGAAACCTGCAAGTCTGAGGAAACTATGTACTTGGCTCACATTTTGTGGAGGCATCCACTCACGAATAGCCTTGATCTTCTCTTCATCGACCTCCACAACTTTTGCTGAAACAACAAAACCAAGAAACACAACCTTGTTTGTGAAAAATATGCACTTTTCCATATTAGCATACAACTTTTCCTCCCGTAGGACAACAAGCACACATTTTATATGTACAACATGATCCTCCAAATTTTTGCTATAAATCAATATGTCATCAAAGTAAACCACTACAAACTTTCCAATGAAGGATCTAAGCACATGATTCATCAATCTCATGAATGTACTAGGTGCATTTGTTAATCCAAAAGGCATAACCAACCATTCATACAAGCCAAATTTCGTCTTAAATGCAGTTTTCCATTCGTCACCCTCTTTCATTCTTATTTGGTGGTAACCACTTCGCAAATCAATTTTGGAAAATATGGTGGAGCCACAAAGTTCATCAAGCATGTCATCGAGCCTAGGAATAGGGTGTCGATATCTCATAGTTATGTTGTTAACGGATCTACAATCAGTGCACATGTACATGGTACCATCTTTCTTTGGAACTAAAAGTATGGGAACAACACAAGGATAAAGACTTTTCTTACATACCCTCTGTTAATAAGATCTTCTACTTGCCTATGAATTTCCTTCGTCTCCTCTGGGTTTGCTCGATACGGTGGCCGGTTTGGTAGCGGGGCGCCCGAAACCAAGTCGATCTGGTGCTCAATGCCCTGCTTCGGTGGCAAACCAGGTGGTACCTCCTTGGGAAACACATCCTCATACTCATGCAAAAGATCAAGAACAACACTAGGAAGAGTTGAAGGTAAATCGCCCAATAAAGTTTCCTTGTACAGGAGTACAAAAAATGGAGTATTAGGTTCTCTCAATTCCTGCATATCCCTTTTCCTAGCTATCATAATTAATCCCTCTTTTTCCCGAGGCTTGGTCATATTTGGCTGTGGAGCTTTTGGTTGTGGGAACACTCCCTCACTATGTTGGGTGGCTCACTCATTATGTATGATCACTCTCTCCCTTTTTCTTTCGTTTTCTTTTCATATCATCAAGATAGACTTCCTTGGGTGTCATGGGCAGCCAAGTGAACTTTTCTCCTCTATGAACAAAACATAAGCGATTCGCATGCCCGCTGATTTGCACATCACGGTCATGCAACCACGGTCGTCCAAGAAGCAAGTGACAAGCGTGCATCAGCACCACATCACACTCAACATCATCTTGATATGTCCCTACTGAAATTGGTATTCGCACGTTGCTAATCACCTTAATTGCGCCACAATCATTCAGCCATTGTATACGGTATGGATGTGGGTGACGTGTTATTTGCAATTGAAGCTTCTCGACCATCTCCGTGCTTGCAATATTGTTGCAGCTGCCACTATCAACAATCACTCAACATATCTTTGAGTTGATAAGGCAATAGGTGTGGAAAAGATTATGTCGCTGCCCCTTTTCCTCCTCCGCAACTTGGGCATTAAATGAACGACATACAACCAAAGCTTCACCATGAAGTTCTTCGTGAGATTAAATAGTTCCTCCTACTTCCCAACCTTGCTCCTCTTCGACTTCATCATTGCCACCTTCAGGGTCACTTTTAGACTCCCATTCACCTCGTTCATTGATTATCATAGTTCATTTGCTTGGACATTCCGAAGAAATATGACCTCTTCCTTTGCACTTGTGGCATTGAATATCGCTGCTGCGTGTAGAACTTTTTTATGGAGGTGGAGCAAAGGATACTCCTACTATAGTTGATGGCCTCTTATCTTGATTGCGAATAGCATGTGAGGAAGACTTCAAGGCATGTGGGTGCCTAGGTGGTGCACCCTCAAATTGAGAACCATATGGCTGTTGTGTTCGCTGGCATGAGCGTGTGGCGGTGCGGCCTTAGAAAGCACGAGTACGACCATTACACATATCCTTCTTCTCAACTCTTATAGCTTGATGTACCACATCTTGTATTGTATCATAAGGAAACATCTCCACAAAATCGGATATTTCATCATTCAGCCCATGTAAAAATCTTGCCATTTACGCCTCATCACTTTCACGGGTTCTTGTTCGAATTAGCAGCACCTCCATCTCTTTATAGTACTCCTCAACGGTGCGGGAACCTTGAGTGAGCCCCTGCAACCGCTTGTACAATTGCCTCTCATAGTATGATGGAACCAAACGGCGCCTCATGACTTCCTTCATCAAAGTCCAACTGCAGATATGATTATTGTCGGACATCAACCGATCGTCTTGCAGCTGATTTCCACCATGTAAGAGCATAACCAGAGAACTCCATAATAGCAAGATCAACTCTCTTGGCTTCAGAAAAACCATGGATGCGAAAGATTTGATCACACTTCTCTTCCCACTCAATATATGCATCTGGGTCCTCTTTTCCCGTGAATGATGGTACATGTAGCTTCACTCTTGCTTGTTTGTCATGGTCATCCTGATCACGATGGTCGTAATGATGACCATTGCGACCAAAAACAACACCACGGCGAGGTGGTGAGTAGGGTTCATAGTCCCCCATGCCTTCATCTTCGTCACCATGCTCGAAGAGATCTTCAAGGAAGATGGCATCACCATCATGTGCCGCTCGTCGCTGGTGATCAGCAGCAAACCCGTGAGGGTCATGCCCTCGCCCGCGAGCTTCTCCTCCATGCAGCCCGCCCTCACGGGGGCAGCAAAGTCACCACGCCTCTGTTCAGCACCAACAGCAGGGGCGCCATGGGCAGCAACTCCTGCCTCTCTTCCACGACCAACATGGCGATCGTTGTTTCATTGACGTTGCCAATTGTCGGCGGCCAGCGAGGCAGCGGGGCTGTGTTGATGTTGATCCCCATTACTCGCGATAGGAAGACGACCACCGAACATCCTTCACATAGCTGCAACTATACTCTCCTCTATCATATCACCAAGTGATGCACGAGTTTTTGGGAGATCATCTTCCACATGTTGATGTCCATGTACACTCGAGTTGGATCCTGCCATGTTAACTCTTGGAAACAAGTGGAAAAAGAAAAATATATGTGGAAAACACTCAACTCACCTTCTTACTTACCCAAATTCTAATGATTCCTTGGCGGTTGTGCGGAAGTAGCAAATCAGGAGTGGACGGGCGAATGAAAGGAAGGAAGCTGACGGTTTCTAGGTGGATCTGGGTGGGGTAAAAATGGAGGGCTAGTGCTGAGATCCAATCGATGCAAAACAAATGAACAAGAAAAAATTGGTAGATCCTTGCACCACGTTTGAGCTACAACACTTGCCACTTCAATTTCTAAAATTTCTCACCAAACTGAATATGATTGCACAATTCCTCAACACTTTCTCTTCTCTTTTTTTGCTCTTTTTTGCAACACAATAGATCCATCAACAAGACTCGAAGAAAAACAACATCAACTTTGGATAGAACTTGGTGCAAACACAAAGAGGAAAACAAACAACTAGATCTCAGCAACAAAGGCTTGGGTTTTTTGTGTGGCTTTTTGGCTTTGGACTCTGGGATGGAGAAAATCAAACTAAAAAGGATAGATCTAGCAACAAAGGTACAGATCCTACCGTGTAAACCTTGCTCTGAATACTAGATGATGTGACACCGTCTTCGGAGAAGAGGGTGTTCAAGGGGAGGTCCGATCTTCACAGCGTAGGATCGACAATGGATGGGGATAACTAGCTGCAAGCAGCCGAAAAACAGAAAATAAGAGATTATGACCCGACGAGGAGGATGCTCACCGAAGCTTGCAATCCTAACATTCGCCGATCCACAACCCAAAATACTACCCCACACAACCACGCTCAAAGTCGTGGAGCACGGGATAGGTGCAATCCGCAAGGGAAACCACGAACTCTAACCCAAACAACACGATCTAGTCGTGGAGCACGAATTAGGAGCAATTTCTCAAGGAATCACGAGAATAAGGATAATAAGAGCTCTCCCATCTCAGGAGGGGTCTATGTCTTTGGTATTTGATAGAAATGGCAAAAGTCCCCAACAAAGGGAAGAGCTAGCATATTTATAATCGGGACAACCCCCTAGATAGGTGTGAAAGAGAATTAGCTTCCGGAACCAGCTTAGGTGTGAAAGTGAACCATCTTTGTTTGACTAAATGGCTTCAAGACTTAATGAGGTAGCTTCTAGAAAACTCTCGTTGGAGGTGGTTGGCAGTTCCCGACCAAACATTGTTCACTGGGGTCCAACAATGTTTCCTTCAACAGAAAACTCGAGTTTTGGAAACCTTTCACAAGTTGGGATATCCAAACTCGTATAAAACATTGTTTCTTCAGAATCGGAACAATGTTTCTTCAGCAGACAACTCATTCTTCATGAATTCCTAACTTTGTTTCCTCGCCATAAAATATTGTTTTGCACAGACTGAAGTGTGTTTGGCCTTCTTCGACATCGCACCTGAGTTCAACCAACAACAAAGGAGGTGAAGGCACAACCATGTTTTCAAGGTCAAATGATAGACTTAAGTTAGCGTTCACCTGATCATGTATTTGCATTGCGTGACTTCTTATGATTGGACCGTTGATGGTTGGTGGTGTGGTGCCCATGGTTGGGATGTCCTCATCACCACCACGCCGTCGTGTTGTCAGAGTTCTCCCTCAACTTCTCCTCTCCCTTGCTGGATCAAGAAGGAGGAGACGTCCCCGGGCTGTACGTGTGTTGAACGCGGAGGCGTCGTTGTTCGGCGCTTAGATCGGAATCGACCGTGATCTAAATCGCTGCGTGTACGACTCCATCAACCGCGTTCTTACAACGCTTCCACTTAGCGATCTTCAAGGGTATGAAGATGCACTCCCTCTCTCTCGTTGCTAGCATCTCCTAGATTGATCTTGGTGACACGTAGGAAAATTTTGAATTATTCCTACGTTCCCCAACAATATATATATATATATATATATATATATATCATCGAATGCCTCGCACCACCATTCACACATACACACATGTATATATACAATTTGGTATACAAAGACCGGCGAGGTATATTTACGTACAGTAGCAATTTATAGATTTTTTCCCATTATATTGAGTTATTAAATCACTAGGTGAAAGAACCGCGGATTAGTTTCAAGTGGATGGATATCCTAAGTGACGGTCACTTAGGATATCCATCCACTTGAAACTAATCTGCGATTCTTTCACCCAATGATATAATAACTCATCATCATCATCATATTAATATAAAAACTCTTTCATCATATCATCACCAACAACACTAGCTAATAATCATAATAGTCATTATCACTATTTAATCATCATAGTTATTACCGCTATCTAATCACCACCAACACTAGCTAATAATAATCATCATAGTCATTACCACCAACACTAGCTATTTAATCATCACAGTCATAGTGTAGCACATCATCATCTTCAAACTCATTCTAGCTAGCTAATCACTCCTGATGCTCTCTCTCTGGTAAAATAGCATAGAACATGTGTAGCACTCCTGATTTATCATATTGGAGCATGCAGATGTACCTATCTCCTAATTGTGGGATGCGCTTATGATTGCTGCCCCCTAGTACTTCTGTGCGATCCTTCACAATTTTGCTCCAGTCTTTCATTATTAAGACTTGCTCGGTTTTAGAAATCCTGAATGCACTCATGTGCAATATAGGATGTCTTGGCCGTAAGCTAACCATTTCCATGCAAACTTTAGTCTGGATCAAATGAGGCACAACTATATCATCGGGAGTCCCTGTTGAAGAACATCGTAGTAACATACTTACCAATGAAGTTTAGCTTAGAAAATAATGTATGCAAAAGATGCACTGGGGACAAATAGTAAAAATCTTACCATCTTTCCTAAATAGATGTGATCGTAGTTCAATACGAACAGTATTGGTCGCACGTTTTGAGTACTAACAATCTTTATAATCTGTCTTGACAACTTCAAGATTCTCAAGCCATGAAACATAATGACTTATCTCCTCTCACTTTAGTTCAGCTCCGGGACAGTGGTAGGTCATGTCTACCAAGAGCCAGACATGTTTGCTTGAATGGAAATAAGCTGTCAATAGAAATTAGTTGTCAACTATTTTTGAATAAACAATATCGAAGACATAAATATGGTTGAGAAACTCACATAATGGTAGAACTGGAGGCGTCTGCACATCGACCCAGATGTCGATATTACCTTCAATATCATCTTCCGGACGAATATCAAAGGTGATAAGCATATCGGGCTCAAATGTATAAGCCTTGCATAGTGCTCACCAATTTTTGCATTCAAAATAGGTGTAGGTGTCTGCATTGTATAATTTTGCGTCGAAAGTATAACCATACTCGGTCATCAAGTGAACTCTCTTTACCTCCATAGTTTTCATAGGACTAAAACCAATTTTATCCAAGACAAAAATTCTTGCATGGCAGGGGATACACTAGTAGAATAGTAAAAAAATAAAATTATAAGTTGAAGCAAATGAAGTAGAAGTCATGCTTAATTACGAAAAAAGACTTGTCGTTGTGACTTACTCTATCCACTTTGTAGGTCTCATCCAGCTTGATGTTGAAGCGCGTGCCATCAACTAGGAAATTTCTGTCACACAGGCCGCGCTCGTCTTCGCAGTATTCACACATACTGAAATCCTTTTCGTCGTCTGACATTTCCTATGTTCATAGTTGAAACATTAATTGAAAATCTTATAATCCGAACATTTCATTTGGTTAAGAAGCATAACTAAATACCCTAGTTCTACTCTATTCAACACCAAGGAGTGGAGAAGGAGGATGTGAACTTTTAGCTCACCAACTCGGGTGTAGAGAAAGTAGAGGTAGCTCGGATGACGATCACTCCAAGAAGACACGACTCTACAAAGCATGCATATTCCACCGAGTAAAATTTTAATTAGATCATCAAATCTCATATATATAGCATTATTTGATGACAAAGTGATAATGATATAAATTCAACTAGTTCTATTAATTCAGCTAATTCAACTAAACACTTACTAAAAATAAACTAGTTCTATTAACTTTTTACTAAAAATAAACTAGTTCTATTAACTTTTTACTAAAAATAAACTAGTTCTATAGTAAAATTTTAATTAGATCATCAAATCTCATATACCTAAATTTTCTTACTAAAAGTAAACTAGTTCTATTAATTCAACTAGTTCAACTAAGTACTTACTATAAATAAAAATAATTAATTTTCTTACTAATTCAACTAAGCAATTATTATTATTTTTACTAATTCAACTAAGCACTTACTAATTCAAATCTCATATAGAATTTTAACTAGTTTCAACTTTAATATATCTAATTCTTCTATAACTAAAAGTATAAAAAAACTAACTCATCTAATTAACATTAATATCTAGCTAATTAATCTAACATTTGACATTAATATCTAACATTTCTACCTAATTCATCTAACATTTGACATTAGTATATCTAATTCGATCATCTAATAATTAACAATTTGACATTAATCTAATTCATCTACCTAGCTAGAACTTTGACATTAACAATTTGACATTAATCTAAAAAACAGAAAATAGAAAATAAGTAAAAAAATGTGTGTGTGTGTGTGTTTGTGTGTGTGCGCGCGCGTACGTGTACGTGTGTGTGTACGAGCGGGGGCTCGAGATCGGGGCACGACCATGGCGCGCGCAGGGGGCTCACAATACGGGGCGACCAGGGCGGCGATCGACGGGCGTGGCGACAGGGCGGCGGCGTACGGGGTGGCGGCGAGACGCGGCGGCGACATGGACGGGTCGGGGCGGCGACGGGGACAGGGGCAGCGACGGGGACGGGGGCGACGACGGGAACAACGCAGGACGGGGGGCGGCGGCGCAGGACGTCGAAGCAGGAGGAGAGGAAGTGGGAGAAGAAACTACAAAATTTCGTAAGTGCTATATATATAGGAGGGGCCTTTAGTACCGGTTGGAACCACCAACCGGTACTAAAGGTCAAATTTGGCAAGGCCAAGCGGCAGGAAGCAACCCCCTTTAGTACCGAGTCGTGGCTCCAACCGGTACTAAAGGGGGTCTTTAGCACCGGTTGGAGCCACGACCCGGTACTAAAAGGGGTGAGCTGCCACCCCGCGGTGCACAAAGTTTAGTCTCAGCTCACCGAGCGAAGGACAACCGCACTGATTTATAAACCTAGCCGCGGCTGCTCTTTCGAGCTCCTCTCTAAAGCAGACTTCTTGGCCTAAACTGATGCGCTGCCCTATGGGCCTACTGGGCCTGCATCCTGGCCCAACTACAGGTTGGGTTTCTAGTCGTATGCAGGCCGATGTGGCCGAGTAGGCGGGCTTTTTTATTTTGTTTTTTTCTTTTCTGCTTTATTTATTTTCTTTTATTTATTTGTGAGTTGTTTTTTGCTGTATTTAGAGTTTCTTTGTGAATATTCTTGCTTTAGGTACAAAAAATTACAAACTTTCTGTTACTGCCAGTAGTTTTCAAATTTGAATAGTTTAAATTTGAATTATTTGAAATTCGTGTGAATTGCTTTACTTTAAAAATAGTTTTTTCAGTGATTATTTTTTCTTATGTTTAATATTAATGTGTTTTATCATTATATTCAATTTAGTAATATTTAGGTTATATAAAAAATGAAATGCCTTTGTAACAGATGAGTTTTCGTCCGAAACCCTGATACTTCGAAAGAGATTGTCCATTTTGTACACGAAGTGCATCCAGTTTTGTTGTAATCCTCTCTACTTTTTTGCACATGCTATGTGGGTGAAATGATGATACCATGCCAACTTTCAATCTTTCAGAGTTCATTTGTAGTGTTTTTCAATTTGAGGGTCATTTAGCTCAAAAAATCAGTAAATGCATGAAAAATAGTAAAGATGTCAGAAAGGGTTGAAAGTTCAGGACGTGGCTTTGAATGGTGCATACTGAATGCATAAAAAGTCTAGAGTTGTAATAAGTTAAAAAATGAATTGCCTTTGTAATAGATGAGTTTTCGTCCGAAACCCTAATACTTCGAAAGAGATTGTCCATTTTGTACATGAAGTGTATCCAGTTTTTGCCGTAACCATCTCTAATTTTTTGCACATGCTATGTGGGTGAAATGATGATACCATGCCAACTTTCAACCTTTTCAGAGTTCGTTTGTAGTGCTTTTCAATTTCAGGGTCATTTAGCTCAAAAAAATCAGTAAATGCATAAAAATAGCAAATGATGACAGAAAAGGATTGAAAGTTGATGACGTGACTTTGAATGGTGCATACTGAACGCACAAAAAGTCTAGAGTTTTAATAAGTTATAAAAAGGAATTGCCTTTGTAACAGATGAGTTTTCGTCCGAAACCCCAATACTTCAAAAGAAATTGTTCATTTTGTACACAACGTGCATCCAGTTTTTGTCATAACCCTCTCTATATTTTTTTCACATGCTATGTGGGTGAAATGATACCATGCCAACTGTCAACCTTTTCAGAATTCACTTGTAGTGCTTTTCAATTTTAGGGTCATTTAGCTCAAAAAACAGTAAATGCATGAAAAATAGCAAATGATGTCACAAATGGTTGAAAATTGATGATGTGGCTTTGAATGGTGCATACTAAACGCACAAAAAGTCTGGAGCTGTAATAAGTTAAGAAAAATGAATTGCCTTTGTAACAGATGAGTTTTCGTTTGAAACCGTGATATTTCAAAAGAGATTGTCCTTTTATACGCGAAGTGCATCCAGTTTTTGCCGTAACTCTCTCTACTTTTTTGCACATGCTATGTGGGTGAAATGATGATATCATGCCAACTGTCAACCTTTTTAGAATTCATTTGTAGTGCTTTTCAATTTCAGGGTCATTTAGCTAAAAAAATCAGTAAATGCATGAAAAATAGCAAATGGTGTCAAAAAGGGTTGAAAGTTGATGACGTGGCTTTGAATTGTGCATACTGTATGCACAAAAAGTCTGGAGTTGTAACAAGTTCAAAAATGAATTGCCTTTGTAACGGATGAGTTTTCGTGTGAAACCCTGATACTTCCAAAGAGATTGTCCATTTTGTACACGAAATGCATCCAGCTTTTGCCATAACCCTCTATACTTTTTTGCACATGCTATGTGGGTGAAATGATGATACCATGCCAACTTTCAACCTTTTCAGAATTTATTTGTAGTGCTTTTTAATTTCAGGGACGCCATTTAGCTAAAAAATCAGTAAATGTATGAAAAATAGCAAATGATGTCAGAAAGGGTTGAAAATTGATGACGTGGCTTTGAATGGTGCATACTGAACACACAAAAAGTCTAGAGTTGTAATAAGTTAAGAAAAATGAATTGTCTTTGTAACAGATGAATTTTCGTCTGAAACCCTGATACTTTGAAAGAGATTGTCTTTTTGTACACGAAGTGCATCCAGTTTTTGCCATAACGATCTCTACTTTTTTGCACATGCTATGTGGGTGAAATGATGATACCATGCCAAGTGGCAAGCTTTTCAAAGTTCATTTGTAGTGCTTTTCAATTTCAGGGTTATTTAGCTCAAAAAATCAGAAATGCAGGAAAAATAGGAAATGATGTCAGAAAGGGTTGAAAGTTGATGACGTACTTTGAATTGTGCATACTGAACGCACAAAAAGTCTGGAGTTGTAATAAGTTAAAAAAATGAATTGCCTTTGTAACAGATGAGTTTTCCTCTGAAACCCTGATACTTCGAAAGAGATTGTCCATTTTGTACATGAAGTGCGTCCAGTTTTTACCGTAACCCTCTCTACTTTTTTGCACATGCTATGTGGGTGAAATGATGATATCATGCCAACTTTCAACCTTTTCAGAGTTTATTTGTAGTGCTTTTCAATTTCAGGGTCATTTAGCTCAAAATAAATCATTAAATGCATGAAAAATAGCAAATTAAGGCAGAAAAGAGTTGAACATTGATGATGTGCCTTTGAATGGTGCATAATAAACACATAAAAAGTCCGGAGTTAAAATAAGTTATTAAAAGTGAAGGAGAGGCGCAATGCTCACTGCATATTGCTTAGCTTCAGGCCTTGAGAAACTACATATAGTTCCGTGTAGTCTACACCATTTCCTCAAGGCCTGAAGCTAAGCAACGTGCATGTGAGCATTGCGCCTCTCCTTCATCGTTCCTCGTCTCTTCACTCGGGGCTTATTATAAACCGCCGCGAGTCCCTCTCGCTTGGCGAGGTGGGACTAAATTTTAGCCACCGCCTCGACATGGCCTTTAGTCCCGGTTGGTGGCTCAATTAAAATATTTTGTTATTATCCACTTAAACAAAACTATAATATTCCTCAATAGCAAAAAGAATCAACTTAAAATCTCTAGTACTACTAAAGGTGCTGGTGGGGCCTCAGCCCGACACAAGCCTGCCACCACGTCTTTAGTACCGGTTCGTGTTACAAGTCGGTACTAAAGGTTTGTCACGAACCGGTACTAATGAGCACCACCCGCCTAACCATTGGAACCAGTGCCGGTTCAGTTACAAACCGAGACTAATGTGCTTCACATTAGGTCATTTCTCTACTAGTGGTTGTATCTCCCGTAGTTGCTCCTTACAGCATGTTCGCACACTCTGATGCAAGATAACTGTGTAAGTTGTTTCATTTCAAGTGAATGGAACATGCGAGGAGCCTTTTGATCTAAACAATAACCAAAATAATTTTTTTTGGCGGGAAATAACCAAAATAAATTTGACATGGCCGTGAGCAATTAGGTAGATGTCGTAAGCAATGACCACCACTCCATTAGTCCATCCATCCTTCATTGTTTTTAGGATCACATGGAACAATCTTGTGATGTCGTTAACCATGCAATGCGTGACAGGGAGCTTAAAGTCCACCGTACAAGGCACGCAGCACGGCAGACGCAAGATCCTACGACGCTACTAGTAGTAGTACTAATATTTTTCCGAGAGGAAACTTGATGTCAACACATGACTGTGTGACGTAAAGATGGATCGATCGATCTTTCTAGTTTGCAGTGGACTTTTTGGCGCCGGTGCGGACGAGACGAGGGAGCAACAGAGGCTGCAACACCACATGCCGCGATTCTGTTATTACTCGGAAACAGTTAAACAAGGGTGCATGTGGGCAGATTAACAACAAACCGCCAGCCGGTTTCACCAAGTGGCCTCATCTGCATTCAAGGACCCCACGGAATGGTTCACGTTTCCACGTAATTTTGTCGTGACAAGCGTGAGGAATCCCTGGCTAGCCATCATCACATAGTACTCCGGCCGACATGATGAAGCTGATCATGAGCATGCATGGTGCCGTACCATGTCATGAGTACTGGCTAAAAGGTTGCTACGTTCCAGAAAAGATCAGATCAATCGCAAAATTAGCTTGTCGGGGAAAAAAAACTACTGTAACCCTTAGAAGGAGGAGGCCAGATTCTTTTGCTTGTCTCGCTATTTTTAATTTGCTTGCCAGCTCTTATTTCTCAAATGTTTTTTGGAGCATTAAAAGCCGCGTACAGAAAATATTCGAGTAAAAGGATAATGCCCCGTTACTTTTGCACAATAGGTAAATGGGAGTCGGCTGATTTTTCGGCTTGGGTCGGTCGATTTTGAGAAGGAAGAAGGAAGCGCCGACGGAGACGAAGAAGGAAACGGCAAGGCCACTGACGCCGGGGAAGAAGAACCCGTTATCTATCATAGGGTGGTGGGTGCAGGTTCACTTGAGAAGCAACCCCACTATCTATCTTAGGATGGCGGGTGGGGTGCTGCTTCCGATTTTTTTTGGTGGTCGCCTGGCTTAGACGGATGGCCGGAGGCGGCGGGAAGACCGGCGGTGCGGGGAGGCAGTCATGGGAGCTCTGCCGGCCGCGGGGGCGGAAGCAAGCGGCTAGACTTGGGCTAGATCGGTCGGGGGTGAGAGAGGAAGAAGAGAAACAACGGCTCGAGGCTGAAAATAACAGTGTCCGTTGGATTTTGATCCAACGGTTGAGAAAGGAGGAGGAAGATCGACTGACATATTTTTTTCCCAGGCGACCGACATATAGCCAGTCCCTTACTTTTGAACTGATTGTTTAAGTACTACTACTACTCAAAAGATAAACCATAGAAGAGACAGAACGCCGCTAATTTGCATCCGAACGAATCTCAGCAAAAGAAAAGAGCCTCTCTTCTCAGTGTCAGACATATCTTTAACCGAAAACGATGAAATCTGAACGCATTCAAATCCAAAGGTTTGACCCCGTAATCTAGCAGGGATCGCGACTATAAAATTGAGGTCATACCGATTAAGAAAAGCACTAGCCGTACATGTACAAACAGTTGCCCTAATAATCCAATGTCGAGGCCGTAGAGTGACAGTTTTTTCAATGCCCTACTGGCTACCACTAGTGTGTGCATGGCAGTTGACTTGCCCCAAAGCAAAAGAGTTTCTTCCCGTAGATTCCAATCAACCGAGCAAGACAAAGTTAAGCTCGAGGCCCGCGCGGGGGGAGAACTAACCCTCCCGTAAATCAAGCCAAAATGACCTACCTAGGGTGCTAAATTCCCCTAGCCCTCACCCCTAACCCTAACCCTAACCGCTAGTACCTGCCAGTGGGGACCACACAGTAACAACGAGCGCAAGTGGAGTGGGAGTAGCTTCCATTTCTTGGCGGGTATCAGTTGGGCCGAGCTGAGCAGCGCGTCAAGCGGCTCAATCCAAGGGGCCGCATCGTGGTTTGGAGTGGTTAGGCCTAGGGCTAGGGGCTTGCTTACCGATCCAATGACCCTCGGTAACCACTCCATCGCCAGTAATCCCCATGTGATTCAGGGCAGCGAGCCTCGTGAGCTCACGTGACGCCTCCGCCTCCGGATGGTCGAGCTGGTTTACTTCTGATCGAAATGTTAATGCTGGTCACTCGTACGTACTAGAGTACTACTGTACGTCTCCCTCCCTCCCAGCTGATGATTGTTTTATGTTGATCGAAATGTTAATGTTGATCCCAAATGATTAAGACGGACTACTGGCACGGATCAGTGGAACCTACTGGGGCACAGTGGGCCGGCTCTGCTGCTTGCCAGAGAAGAAAGAAAATGAAAAGAGTCGGCGGCCCTCCGCAGATCGGCCAGGGGAATCCTTGGAGAACGTAATGGAGGAGCAGCAGAGACGACCCATTCATTTCTTGGGCGGGAGAAAAATGAAATCAGGAATCGTGCATGGCATGGCATGCATTTATGGCGCTGGGTGCAACGGGGCCGTCGACCGCCTCGGCGGGCACGTGAGTCCCCGCCGGGCTTCGCGCGCGCCTCAATCGCCGCATCGCTATTTAACCACCGCCGACGCCATGGCTTTTCCACCTCCTCACTTCACTCCCCTCCCACGTCGCCTGCCGATCGAGTGCACCCACCCACCACAGTGCCCTGTGCCCGAGGCCATTCCGTACGCAAGAGATGGCGCGCAGGAGCGGAGCCTTCTCGCGCTTGGCCGTCGTCGTCGTCGCGGCCTACTGCCTCGCCGCCGCGACGCCCGGGGCTGCCGACTGGATCAAGGGCTCCGCCACCTTCTACGGCGGGAGCAACGCCGCCGGCACCATGGGTAAGCGACGACCGATTGCTCCTCGCATTGCCTGTCTTGTACCGCCGTTGACACATGCTGATCGAGGATATGGCGTTGTAACTAATGGCAGGGGGCGCTTGCGGGTACGGCAACCTGTACTCGACGGGGTACGGGACGAACACGGCGGCGCTGAGCACGTCGCTCTTCAACGACGGGGCGGCGTGCGGGGAGTGCTACCAGGTGCAGTGCGACCAGGGCAGCTCCCCGAACTGCAAGCCGGGGGTGACGGTCACCATCACCGCCACCAACCTCTGCCCGACGGACTACTCCAAGCCCAACGACAACGGCGGCTGGTGCAACCCGCCGCGGAAGCACCTGGACATGGCGCAGCCCGCGTGGGAGCGCATCGGCGTCTACCGCGCCGGCATCGTGCCCATCCTCTTCCAGCGGGTGTCCTGCTCCAGGAGCGGCGGCGTGCGGTTCACCATCAACGGCAACAGCTACTTCGAGCTGGTGCTCATCACCAACGTCGGCGGGCCGGGGTCGATCAGGGCGGTGCAGATCAAGGGGTCCCGGACCGGGTGGACCACCATGTCCCGGAACTGGGGCGCCAACTGGCAGTCCAACAGCTACCTCAACGGGCAGTCCATCTCCTTCGCCGTCACCGCCACCAACGGCCAGAAGGTGGTCTTCCAGGACGTGGCGCCCAGCAACTGGGGGTTCGGCCAGACCTTCACCAACTCCGGCCAGTTCTACTAGCGATCCCCGCGCGCCGCCGGAGCGCTCCCGCGCCTTCGTTTCCGTTTACGCTTTTTCGATTTCGCATTTGGGAACTCAAGTAAGATTAGCCTCATTCTCATGGATGGGAAGTGGTAGGTAGTAGGTAGCTAGGTGCCGCGCGTGGGGTGGTTTGCATGGCTGAGGTGCCTCATCGATCAATTACCCGCCGTGCCTGCCGCCGTGCGATGACCGGCTGAAATGGCGCCCCGATCCTCGCTGCAAGGCGCGGACTGTTTACTGTTGACCACCGATCCATTGATGATTTTAATTAATACTATAATAGAATGTGATAGCCATGGTTTCTGACTTTGACCAGTAAAATGAATGCATGTGCGTTATATGCTCTTTCACCATGGTAAAATGCGGGCGGACATCGAAGTGTGTGGTCTGAAGTAAACGATTAATTGGAGTCCTTATTAAGTTATTACATGTACTCCCTCCGTCCTTTAAAGAATATACTTCCAACTTTGTTGGAGGGTCAAACTATCTCAATGTTTGACCGAGTTTGTGCAAAAATGTATCAATGTTTATGAAACCAAATAGGTATATATTTTATCATGAATCTAATGCTACTAATTTGATGGCATAAATGTTGGTGCATTATTGTATAAATACGGTCAAACATAAAAAGGTTTGACTTTCCAACAAAGTTGGAAGTACACTCTTCAAAGGACGGAGGGAGTACGTAAGTGTCATTGAGCTGAGAAGTGTACTACTACTCTTTCCATCTAGATATATAAGTCATCTTACGAAAATTAAATAATTCCAAAACACTTAGGATCATATTATTGAAACTCATATGCTTCACCTCTTCTCTTGGGTAAACTCATATGCTTCACCTCTTCTCTTGGGTAAACAGGGACAAATGACAACGAACGTTGGACCTATCCTTTCTGCATTCTCATAGACAAGTGTCGCAAATCACTTCTGGCGTTGGATGTTGAATGAAACCATTCTTGTGGTCTGCTATCTGCTGGGCTCTCTCTCTCTCTCTCTCTCTCTCTCAGGCCGGAGTCAATTACGTGTAGTCAGCACTTACAAAAACACCCTTAAACAGTGGCGGAGCTAGATGCAGACTACACCTGGGGCTGTGCTATGTTGAGTGATAAACTTCTATGATTTTCTATACTTTGCATGAAGAAATTACAAAGGAAGTTGTTTCTAGGCCTGGGGCTATAGCCCTAGCTGCCCCAGGCCTGTCTCCGCCACTGCCCTTAAAAGAACATGATGAAATAAGCACCTTTTCTCTTATGCACTTACCTCTATTTTATTATTTTTCTATTCATTTTGTACATAAACATCTTTTAAATACATGATGAAATATTGTAAATACACAATGCACATTTCTAAACTACATGCTGAATATATTTTTAACACATGATTAACATTTTTTAAACATAAGATAACATTTTTTTAATAAAGAATGAGCATTTTTATATGCAAGATTAACATTTATTAATACTCTTTTAGGAAAAATCACAATGACCACTTTTTAGATACATGCCGACTTTCTTTACGTAGTGAACATGTTTTCACACGTGATGAACACTTTCTCAATCCACGATGAATATCTTTTAACCATGATGAATATTTTGTAAACTATAATTTTTTATTGCACTAGCAACTTTTTATATGCGGTGATTTTTAAATAAATTAGCAAAATAAAAGTATGTAACAATATATAAACACCCCCTTGATTTGTGCCATTCAAATTTGGGAGTGGCTTTGTCTCCCTTACAGCTAGAATGGGCCGGCCTAAGTAGTTTATTGTAGGTTGGTTTATTATCCTTCTCTGTTCATAGTTTCATTCATTCTTTCTTTCTTTTGTTCATAGTTTTGTGATGTTTTAGATCCATATTAATGTTAGGATTTTAAAACCATGCATTTAGAAATGTAACACAGTGTAAAAATGTGTTAGATTGATTTATAAAAAATATCGATAGCATTAAAAAAATGGCATCACATTTATATAAAAAGTTCACGTGTTTAATATGTATGTCACATTTGCATAAAACATTATTGTAATTCAAAACGAATGTGTAACACAATTAAAAAATGTATGCAAAAATGAAGAAAATGTACACACATTTGAACAATATGTTAGTGCCATTTTTTAAAGGTTTATACATTGTAAAAAATGTTATCGTAGTTTTAAGAAAATGCTCCATATGATTGATAAAATGATTCAACATGAATTGGAAAAATGTTTAACACATATTCAAAAAATAAAGAAGATTTAGAAAAAATGTTAATCATGTATTTAATACATGTTAAACATGCATGTAAATAATGTTTCAGATGTATATGAAAAGTGTACAATGTGTATTTATGAATTAGACATTAAAACATTTATTTTTTAAAAGTTAATCATGCAGTTGAAAAATGCTCAACATATATACAAAAATCATCATGATGTATACTATAAATGTAAAATGTGTATGAAAAAAGTGGACACGTGTTAAAATAAGAATAATAAATAATAAATAATAAAAGTAAAAGGTAAAATACAGAATCCGAAGCAAACCTATGAAAATCGAAGAAAGAAACAATGAAAACCGAAGACAACAACAGAAAAAAAAAAAGGAAAAGGAAACACCAAAAAAACATGAAGGAGATCAAAACAATAATAATATGATAAAGTAAAGCATAGAGATAAAAAAAACTCGCGTTGCAGCTGTTGTACTAGGCTGACCAAGTAGCACCCGCACCAAAGGCGATACCATGTTAAGCGTAGCAATGGGTGAGAAATAGCCCTGGCATTCAACTTTCATCTTTCCTCGCCATGTCATCCTAGGCCATCATCTTTTACGTATTGTACATCTATGTCCAGCTCTTAGGCCTGATCAACCCAACGTTCACGCATAGATGGGATGTTCAGCTATTATGCCCGATAATCCCAACATCGGAGGGAAGGAGAGCATGGGTGGGCTTTTTAATTTTTTATACAACCACGTGCCAACACTGTGTGTGTCGTCGCAATGCATGTGACAACACAACAGCGGATGCACCTGAATTCTCCCTGTGGATTGTGGCCGCCGTGCTCCTCATGTGAGCTGCCGGTGCACACATATGGGTCGTCCACCTAGGGTAGACGTAAACGAGGACTCCACGCAGACTTGCAATGCCGATGTATAACACTCCCTAAAATTGTGGCCTTCAATTTTCAATTTTGCTCGATATCTCGTCCTAGGCATTTCTAGCACTGTTTGTCTCATAAAATGTATTTTTACAATTTTTTTAAACAATTACGCAATACAAAAATATATTAACGTGATTTAAAACAATGTACGTGACATTATAAAATGTTCACATATTCCAAATAAATGTTCATGACATTAAAATAAATGTTTAAAAAATGTCAGAAAAAAATTCGCGTAGTTTAACAAATGTTTCATACTATTAAAGCTAATTTTTAACATATATTTGGATTTGTTTGAAGATGTAGTCAAAGAATATATTAAAAACATGTAATTTAAAAATATACATCATATATTTGAAAAATATTTTAACATGTATCAAAATAATGTTGCACGTGCATAAGAAAAATGTGCAATGCGTACTGAAAAACTAGATATGTGTTGAATAAAAAGAAGAAAGGAACCCGGTGAAAAAAATGATAGAAACAAAAAGCCGGGCCCAGAATTCGGTAACTTTCAAAGCTCCTGCCCTCTGACATCACAGATCGTAGCATAGTTTCCCTGAGAAGAAATACTCCACACTTTCCACAGCGCATGAGTTTTTTTCCTTTTTTTTTCGGGAATCCACAGCGCATGAGCTATCCATCGATAGATCGCTGGTGGACTTTTGAATTTTTTCTTTTGATAAACAACCACGCACCGGCACCGTCTCTGTCGCCACAATCCTTGTGACAGCACGGCAGCGCATGCACCTGGATTCTCCCTGTGGCCGGCTGTGGCCGCCGCCCTCATGTGAGCTGCCGGTCTACTTACCAACAGTCCCAGGATTCCTCTTCTCCTTCTTATCACCAACCCCGGCCCTCCTTGTGTGGCATGTCATGTCAAACTTTGGAAAATAAACTAACAACTCAGGAGATGCATGGCAAGTTCGTCGTCCCGGTAAGAAACGGCAAACAGTTCCAGCTATTCATCCCATTGTCGAATCGAGCTGAGCAAGATTCATGGCCGGTGCTTACTACGAGGAAAGAAACACGGAGCGGGTCGATCCGGCGATCCGATCTGCGAGAAGAGCACGCAATTCTAGCTGAGCGATCCAGTTTCCAGTGCACGTGTCACACGCTCAGCGATGGTGACGCAATTCTAGCTGAGCGATCCAGTTTCCAGTGCACGTGTCACACGCTCCGCCGATTCGCTGCCGCTGGGCACCCCCGCACCTGCCATCGCCGCCGCCGCCACCGCCACGCACGCGCCTACCGCTACTCCTCTCCACCGCAGCACGCGCGCCTTGAGTCGCCCCCATTCCCCGCAAAGTCGCGAATGAAGAGACGCCTCAGATTCTCAGATCTGAGCGTCCCCGCGTGCGACGGGCGGATCTCAATAGAGGAGAAGGAGATGGAGGAGCGCCACCGTGTGCGGATGGAGAGGACGATGCGAAGGCCAGGGCGCGGAGACACCCTGAAGAAGCTGGTGACACGGATCTGCGTCGAGGCGACAGAGGAAGAGATGGCCAGGATGATCCCCATGGATTCCTCCTCCCCGGAAGAGGTGATTTCCTGGGCGAGGGCAGAGATGCACTCACACATCCCGGAGCAGAGGGCGAAGTGGCGAGCGTTCTGGCCCCTGCAGAGCTGACCTCGCCGGCGAGAAGTCATGGCTCCACCCCATCATTGCAGCGGCGGATTTATGCCTCATCAAAACTGGAGAATCAGAGGTTTGAATTCGCCACCCCGCTTTGATGGGCTGGAGTACAAAGCTCAACCCAGCGCTGCCTCAACTTCGTTGCAAAAATTGACCCTCCTGATCGTGCAATCATGGTCCGAAAGCGCAATTCCCTGAAGTCCGCAACTGGAGAAGGAATTTCTGCTCCTAATCCTACTACAGAGAATGACAATCAAGGCCCACAAAGCACTACTAGTGGGGGGGGGGGTGGAAAAGCTTGCTGACATGAAAAGGGGGAGAGGCGTGGAAGACGACCTGGCCTCACGCGAGCACTACGGGCAGTTGTGGGAACAGGATATTAACCCGGATCCCCGTCCTCTCCTAGTCTGGATCCGAAGAGACCAAACCCTACCCCGCTCGTTCTCCGCCGCCGACTACCACCCAGCGTCGGAGAACGATTCCGCCACCCTCCCATACATCACCATCAGGGGAGTTGATCCAAAGTTGTGTGAAGAAATCAGAGCCATGGCAGAAGCGCAGGGGAGAGGGCGCGGGCGAGGAAGAGGAGGGAACCCTAGAAGCAACAAACAAGGGGGCCAAACATCAGGAGATGGAGCTCCACCCCCAGGTAATTGGCTTCAGTTTGACCCAT